>NC_058037.1:19393243-19433243 GCF_019176455.1 Solea senegalensis
CCCCGGTTGGAACAAGGGCCTTTTTGCATGGAGTTTGCATGTTCTCCCCGTGTGTGCATGGGGTTCTCGCCGGGTTCTCTGGCTTCCAAAAGCATGCAATGTGGGGATTAGGTAAATTGGACACTCTAAATTGACCATAGGAGTGAATGTTAGAGTGAATCTGTATTATTATCTGCACTGGAGAACTGCCCAGGGTGTACCCTGCCTATCGCAGGTACACCCTAGATTGGCACAGCACCCCCCGCGACCCTCTGGTGGAGGATAAAGCGGTAGATGATGACTGACTGACTGATTCTGCGATAATCTATACACTGCAAGACAACCATATAACGTGAAAACTGCCAGTGCAGGAACATATATCACCCCCTTGTGGACCACCGAGTAATTACACACAACGTAGTCTCAGCTTTACTCGCGCCAAGAGATTCTTCTGCCTGTTTGGCGCGGAAATGTCTCCACGGACGCAAAAACAAAGCAAAAGAAAGTTCAAAACTGAGAAACGCGAAAAATAATATTCATATTTGGTAATATTTGAAAGTGTCATATTTGTTACATGGAGAAAATAATGTAAGTGTAAATATTCACATTTTGGAAAGCTGAAAAATCAGAAAAAAAACACTCCAACCGAGAAATATATCATGAAAATAGCTAACGATTAATTTCGTAATAAGTTAATTATCGGTTTATCACTGCAGCCCTACATATAAAATATCAATATCTGACCCCAGTGTATTGATAACGTGCAGTTGACAACATTTGTCCATTAATCATTAATCATTAATCAACGGCAGCACATAAAAAACACATTGTTCTGTCTGATCAAAATCTACATTCACATACTTAATAATCTGTTTACGTTCTCTCTTCTAGCTCTAACTACAAAGCAGAAGAGTTACGTGACCTTTTTTAACTTTCTTTCTTGTTGACAGTAAATAATAACGACAACAAAACAGTGTGGAATTGTGGGTCTGAAAAATTGGCACAAACTAATCTTCGGCCTTCGCCTTTTAACAACCTGCGCTTGTGAAAATTTGAGATCCTCCATCTTATTATGGAACAGAAAAAAAATGAGCCTCCTCCTCCTCGCACGTTATCCCAGTGTGTGTGTGTGTGTGTGTGTGTTAGTAATGGCTGCCTTCAGGGACAAGTGAAGGCATGTTCATTACTGGCTACACACACACACACACACACACACACACACGCTCTCGCAGAGAGACAAACAATTTAAATGTAAATGTCAGCAGGGAAAGACAATAAGTCCAGGCAGAATACTAATGAGTGTGTGTGTGTGTGTGTTCACGGGGAACGACATTAAAAACAACAGGTAGCAGTCGAACATGCAAATCAGCTGTGTTTCATCTATTTACCTTGTATCTGTGAGTGATGCATGTACATGCTTTAAAATGTTTCCTCCATAATAACCATTGATATCAACGCGCACGCTAGACAACAGAGCGATAACGCTAACCTTAACCTGACAACAAATTTTTGTCATAAACTTTAACCAGTTCACACAAATTAGGTTCTGTCTCATTAGGACCAGGTTTTGGTCTCCATGTGGACTACTGGTCCAGACAAGGTCAGTGTTCAGGACAGAAGAATGGTCCTAGAGAGGTTTATCTCGAGTGCCTTCGCTTATTGGTCAATAACCGCCGATAAATCGCCTCCTTGCTTCAGTGTAGATTTTGGACACAGGAGAGTCGCACCACCTGCTTAAGCTCCACCCACACGGTTGCACCGACCAATAACAAGCCAGTACAGCAGAAGTAGACAAATGAAACAAATGGCCGAACATTAAAAAAATACCCATGAAGGTAATATGGTGGATAAAAGTGACCGTACTGGAGAAGGAATAACTCAACAGCATTTATTAATATTCTATAGTTAGCACTTTTTTTTTTTTCCTTTACACACACACATTTACACACACATATACACACACAGTTGCATCCGACCTCGCACATGAACATGAATTCAATTAATCAACAAGACGCTTTGTTATCGTTCATGGAGCGATAACAGGAAGTTCAAAGGAGCGCAGCTTGAAATAATTACTCTCAAGAAAAATGCTGCTATACATATATATATACATATATATATCTATATATATAGATATATATGTATACATATATTTAATGCAGGTGAACTAATTAAAATGACATTTATGGTCGTTGACAATCAAGTCCCCATAACGTAAATGACTACTTTTTATAGAAGAAGACATGCTTTTAAAGTCAGGCTGAGGTCAGGGGTTAGGATTAGGCCAGTAGTAGTTATAGTTAAGGTTAGATTGAGTCTCCAGGAAATGATTGTGAGTCACTGCAATGTCCTCTGAAGTGATGCAAACCAGTGTCTGTGTGTGTTATGTGTGACTAACCAGTCTGCCTCCCAGTCTCCTCTGCTGCTCCCTAAATCCTGTCACAATAATAAGCCTGATCACAGAACAGGCCTTTATCCACGCTGACATCTGTGACACACACACACACACACACACACACACACCCCATTAGTGCTGCTCTATTTCAGCTCAGGCCTACAGTACATGTGTGTGTGTGCGTGTGTGTGTGTGACGACGGGCAGAATCAGCCAATCACAGTCCGACCCTCTCTGTTTTATCTCCGTGTCCTTTCATCGCCATCCTTCAGTGTTTTTTTAATTTTCTGTAGTGAGACCACAGAACGCGATTAAACACACACACACAATAAACAGGTCAGCAGTGCACTGAGATTAGGCCGCATCATTACGGGGATTATTACCGATTTGTGAAAGTTTCCGTCGTAAAGATTCGGATCGGCCCAGACGGCTGAGCCGAGTGTCGATACTCATGTCTGCAGACAAAGTGTCACCACATCAGCCTGCACACTGTGGGCAAAAAGTGCTGAGTCATGCTCCTGCATCACAGCAGTCATTTTCACTGATTTATTACTTATTCTTTAATAACGAGGGCCCTTGTTTACTAAATGAATCACCAACTACAATATTTTCGGAAGTGGAAACAATAAAGATCCAGATTTAGTGACATCAAATGGTAAGATTGCAGATTCCCAAGCATATCAGGGAACTACGGTGGCCTTCAGGTACCAGAAAGGTACCTTAGTTTGCATTGTAAGCTTAGATTTGGCTAGTTTGTCTGTTTGGGCTTCTGTAGAAACATGAAGCAGGACCTAATGCTGCGTTGAATTTACATCGTAGATGTCCAGTTGAGAAGTTGGGGGAAAAAACCATGGATGCAAAAGTATCTTGGGCTAGCCTTTGTTAGCAATACCAGCCGCTCGACGTGGTATTTTGCGCACAAAAACACTGAGCAAAATGCTAGCGGTAGTGCTGTTAATGGTAAAAGTAGCAGTGTTTGTGTGGCATGAAATTCTGAGCTCCAACAACAAATGTCAATAAACCTTCCTAAATGGTACAACTGTCACCGACTTGCGTACTTCTCATGACTGTGACTGCTGGACCGTTTGTGATATCTCGAAAATTCGGTTTTACCCACATGTTTGTGACGTCAGCTTCTCCGTATCATAATCCCTAAACGGTTGAATAACTGCCAGATGTTGAAAAGGTGACAGTTATCTTGGAAAAAGGAGCAGAAGAACTCACTTATTGAACCACAGCCATAAAATCAAAACAAATCCCAGCCACCCGATTAGCATGACGGTCATGACAGGGTTAAGTTGTGAGCCACATTGGAAGCTTTGGGGAGCTGGACTCGTCCCACAGATGATCCGCGATGTATTGCTAGCAATGGGCTAGCTCGGAATACAACTGTTCTCTCGTACCCGGTGAACTCGGAGGGGATGTCACTCCCAGCTCCGATGTCCGAGTTGCAAAGTAATCGGAATGCAGCATAAATGTTGCGCAGCTGAGCCCAGGCCAGGAGAGGAGCTTCTCGGCCTGGGCAGAGCATGCAGGGTTTACCCGCTCTCATCTCATGTGGAGCTCCAGACCTGACAGTGATGAATGATCACTGCAGCTAATGTCTGACTGGGGTAGATTGGAGACACACACACGCAGAAAGATTGCCTCAACTGCACTGCAATTAAATCTAACCTCCCCCCACCCTTTCCTCTTCCTCCTTGTCTCTCTCGCTCTCTCTGATTGCCTGGTTTCTTCATCTTCCTCCTACCCGCTCTTTCTTATCATCTTCCCTTTACATCCCCCGCACTCCTCTTGCTCCGCGAGCCTCTCAATCAGCTGCTCTGATTACCATCGTCACTTTTATTGCTGCCCATCATTACAACCATCAGCGTTATCCTCATTGTTCTGCCGCCTTTTCCCCCCTCCTGCGCTCACTCTCGTCGCCGCAAGCAGGACGTGTCGAGGCAGCTCGCCGCAGATTCATCGATAGAGTCGTGAAAACAAAGAAAGCGCTGTGTGGCTATGAGGACTCCTGTCATGTCCGTAGATGTGGAGATTATATCACAAGTTTCACTGATGTTGTGTCGTAGCTTTGGATATTTTGGGCTTTGTGCACCTCTGAGTCTCTAAAAGCTGCTTCTAGGCCCGCGTTAAGTTAAAATTTTCCGGAAAAGATATGAGACCACGATGGTACGATAACCTTGAGCAAAAGTATCACAGTATTGCGATTCATGGCTCTTAAATATCACCTCCTTCGGTCACCATGGACCACAGGAGGACGAGCGACTGTAATGCAGTAGGTAATGGTGGATCTTGTCTGTGAAGGTCCTCAGTCCGTCTTTAGTGTTCAGCTGAAAGTAGACTTTCATACACCCGTTTTCTACCACTTTATCCTCCACATGAGGGCTGCGGGGGTTGATAGGACAAAAGGCAGGGTAAATACACCCTTACAGAGGTCACCACAGGGTCAAAATACAGACAAAAAAACAACCAATCAGTCTCACACTCACAGGCAATCTAAACAGCCCAATTGACAATATGCACAGTCACTGCCTGGTTCTCAATACGCCAGTCCAACTATTTCCGGTAATCTGTCAGCCAAAGATGAAGAGATTCTCTGCATTTTCCCTCAAGTCCCTCTCGTTTGTTTGTGTGCACACAACAGCGTTGGACACCACTTCGCCGTCACTGAACCAAGTACGAGCAACTCTTGCTACGAAGTCCAACCACGAGAGACACTGCTTGTCCAAAAGCCGCCTCCGGCACTAGGCGCCAGACACGCCCGCCGTCGAGCTTGACAGCGTTAGGCATGTGTGAAAGCTCTGTAAGTGCTGAAATAAAATGACTCAGTTCCACAGATCCACAACAACAACAACAACAACAGCAAGTCGCTCCGTCACTGACATCAGAGATTTGAAGGTTCTCTAGACTAGATTGATTTCCACGGTTCCGTGGCTTGGCTAAATAAAAACGGTGCCGTTTGCCGAGTCATCTGGTATTTTCTCTTCAGATTAATGTTTGGAAAAAATATAATAATTGTTATATCGAGAGTAAGGACGGGGGTCTGTACTTGGGGGGGGGAGGCGACAGTGTCGAACCCTGATTCTAGGTCTCTATAAGTGCACATTACATGGACTACATGATTTTATTGAATTACCATATGCTTGATTGACAGCCGTGTGTGTGTGTGTGTGTGTGGTTCCCTGAGGATTTGACTCGATCAATCACTCAGAGCCATTAGCAGCGAGACAGTGTGTGGTCTAGGCAGGGGGGCAGGAAATAGTACTTAATGCACTTTGCACTTAGAAAAGATGGCGGACTGATTGGACCCTTTCAGACGTTGAATCTGTAAAATTGTCGGGTGCGTCTGTATGTTCAAGTAATGGCTTTCTGGGCATTACTTCTGACATACTTATGGAAAAGTAACAGTCGGCAGCAGTGGGCGGACCGAGGATTTTTATAAACCGAGGGCAGTGAAGGAGCAACATTTTACGTGGAATTGCTGAAGTTTTTCCCTCCAACGTCAATGGATAACTCATTAAATTTCTTTCATCAGGCTCTATTTCTTTAAGTTGCATTCACAACGTGGAAGATATTTAGCAAACTGTTCAATGTTCAAGCACTTTCACAAGAAAAAAGCACAAAAATATGGCTGGCAAGATTTGGTCTTAGATTTTGGATATTGTCATATGAAAAGGTATCTGTGATGACTGTTCATGGTTTTAAAGGCAGTTGCATTGATAATCGTCATATATTGATTACAAAAATGGAATCGACAAAAAAAAAAAAATTAATAACACTTATTTAATTTCAAGCCTAATTATTTGTGTAATGGCAGAATTTGACCATGTCATTGTTTCTAACACACAATTTCCGCCCGGGGATTAATTAAGTATTCCGATTCTGATAAATATCCTTAATTTCACTAAAAGCCATAGAAATGTAATAGCCTACAGATAATATACAGCAGATACTTTAGTACATTTACAGTGTATTGTCACTCTGCTTTGAGATTCACAAACATTTCAGAAGAAAATGTTTCAAAACTGTAGAGAAACAACGATATATACTATATGATATTGAACAATGTATAAAAGTATATCCTGCTAAGTCCTAAGCTAACTTAATAAAATGTACACCTGCTTAATTCTATGATATGATATCATTAGCACATGTCTGCTGCCTTATCTTGTCATTAGACAATCCTATTTCATCAGAAAACTGACATTTGTGTCACTTTGTACACCTCTCACTTTACTGCGCCAAATCCCATAGAGAAAATGTGCGTTTTTAGCTCATAGGACACAGGAGCTGTTGGTCAACTGCGGCCTGATTTACTAAGGTTATGCCACTGAGGTGAATCCAAATAAAGAATTCCATACACTGAAGTGACAAAATAACACATTTG
Source organism: Solea senegalensis (assembly GCF_019176455.1). Classification (NCBI taxonomy): domain Eukaryota; kingdom Metazoa; phylum Chordata; class Actinopteri; order Pleuronectiformes; family Soleidae; genus Solea; species Solea senegalensis. Next base: position 19,400,007 of record NC_058037.1, read on the forward strand.
AAGCAACTGATGGAGGCAGCAGTGGATCAAAAACTCCTGTATGCCAGGATTTAAAATCAATGATTTTCTCTATGGGCTTTGGTGCAGGGGAGTGTACGGCTTACAGCGTGACACAAAAATGAGTTTTCTGATTAAAAACAGCAGGACAATCAACGCGCTGCTCTAATATCAGGACTCTGCGTGTGTCATGTCTCATCATGTTCACATGTCGCCCGCATATCGCTCTGTGACCTTCAGACTATCTCACGGGCTGAAGTGTCGCTGTAAATCTGCCGCTTTTAAAAAAAAACCCTCTTGTCCATATGACATTATCACGAGTGTCGTACACCTGAGAGGCGGCGCGGTTAACCTCTGAATGTTTTGTTTTTCTTCTCCTCCATCCTCACCCTCACATCTGCCATGCCCGTCACGCTCACGCCTTCACTCTCGGCACCTGTCAAGGTTATCAGAGTCTGCTGTGTGCCGACAAACAGGGGGCCCCGCACGCGTGTGCGATGGAATCACGAAGACACGTTCATCCGTCCGTTCACCAGCATGTGAAAGTCTGTGTTGTTGTGGCAACGGCCGTGACAAAGGTAAGAGGTGGATAGATAAGGGAAAAGTGCTGGCCTGAACGTGATAAACCTGCGTGCCAACAAGAGATGTTACAGTAGATTTCACCTGGATGCACCAGTGAGTCGAATACATAACTATAAATATTTTGACACCATAATCACACTGAAAACCTGGTTTCAGACTTTCCACCTGGTCTTGACCCGTCGAATAATCCGTTTTCTCGATGACTGTATTAGATGTTTGGACCAAAAAATGTCAGAATTCCGTTTTATTGATTTCTTTGTGACACGGAGCAAAGAAAGCTGAAAAAATAATCCACTTTCGAGTTAAGTCTTTACTGGGATTAGACTGCACAGAGGTGCAATTGTTTTTGTTTCTGTATTTTTTACGATTACAGAAGATTTGTTCTAGTATTTTTGTTTCTCGTCTAAAAGTCGGAGCCAGTAACAAATGACGGAGCCTTTACAATCACTTAAAAACAGGTAAAAAAAATCATCACATAAACTGTAAAAAGCAAATGTGTGGCATCAAGTATTTTATTTTGTTTTTTTTTTAATTACATTATTCTAAGAATGAATCAACAAAATTATGATTGAAATATTATAGAAATGGCAGTAAGTTGCTCACAATAATCCACTCCTGCGTTCTCTTTGGTTCAGATAAGCAGAATTGAATAAAAGGAAGAATTATCTACATGAAAACACTTGCACATTTTAGCAATACATCGATATTATATCAATATCGTGACATGAGGCAGAATATGGTGTCTTATAACGAGATCCTTTCCTGGTTTTAAAGGCTGCTGCGTTGATAGTCGTCATATATTGATTAAAAAATACATGAAATTGACAAAAATTTATTATTTGTGTATTGTGTATAGCAGAATTCGACCATATTGATTATCAATTTCATTGTTTGTAACACATTGAAAGAGCCAAAGAAATAATGCAGGTATGATCTGAAATGAAAGGTAATAATTGCAGTGGAAATATTGGTGAGTAAAAGAATAATGAGTCTCTCGTCAGAAGTAGTCTTTCTTATTTCAATAAGCAGAAAAGAGTGTTTATACATAATTATTCCAGTGAAACAATCTTTATATCCACATATATTTGTATATCGCATAAAAATATCCAGACATCATCTATTAGCCGTATCGCCCAGCCTTACAGTAATATTCATTTTAAATGATATTGCGATATATATCGATATTGAATAATGTATCGCGTATATCATGATTTTTCCCATACTGCCCACTTCATAATACGTGCGTCTGCTTAATTCTACGACATAATTAGAACATGTCTGCTGCTTTATCTCGTCATTAATCATAAAACTGAAGTTTGTGTCACTTTGTAAACCTCTCACTTCACTGCACCAAAGCCCATAAAGAAAATCAGCGTTTTTAGCTCACAGGAAACAGGAGCGACTGGTCCATGGCTGCCTGATTTACTGAGGTTGTGCCACTCAGGTGAATCCAAATGAGGAATTTCTAAACACTAAAGTGATAAAATATCACATTTAAAGTAAATGATGAAGGCAGAAGTGGATCAAAAACTCCTGCGTGGTGGGGTTTAAAATCGACGATTTTCTCAATGGGCTTTGGTGCAGGAGAGTGAAAAGTTTAGAGAGTCTTCCAGGTGAAGCCGAGCTTATTTTCAGCTGTAGATTATTTGGTAAAAGTTTTCTATCTTCAGCTGATTTCATCTCACAGTTCACGACACCAAGAAACTCGGCTTTTCGTTTCCAAATTACAGTCAATTAATCGTATTTATGAACATCTCCTAATAAGCGATGCATATCAGTATTATTATTATCATAATCTCTCCTGTTTTCAACCTCAAGCGCGTCGCTGCAGATTTTTCCTCCGTCAAAACGACAACAAGCCGCAATAATAATGATTTACACCCACAAGTCTGCTCTCTAATTAAGAGACTCGCACACACGCGCCAGCTGCGGGATGTCGGAGCACATCTGCACCGACGCCGTGATGAGGACGACATTAACTTCTTCATTAGCACTTTGTTTTCGCCCTGTTTCCATCTGTGAGGAGGCGTACGAGGAGGAAGAGGCGGGGTCAGAGGGAGGAGTAACATATCAAAAGAACCAAGGGGGAAAATGACTGAAAACTCCACCAAAACGAGCTAAAGGCAACTGAGGCGACGTTATTTTCTCAACGACAGTTCTCAAATCTCAATAACTGATACCTACACCATACCACAAACTTGAGTATCTTCCAGTACCAAAATCGCAAACTTGATTATCTGCAGATACCAATATCACAGACTTCAGTATCTGCAGATATCGATATCACAAACTTGAATATCTGCCGATACCGACATCACAAACTTCAGTATCTGCCGCTACCGATATCACAAACAAGTGCAAGTGCAAATCGCGGCAGCTTGCTGTGGTATTTCCAGTCGTCATGGGAACTTTACATTTTCACGTCACAGATAGGATTTATCGGCTTTCACATTTTTACAGTAACTGACCCGGGGAAGCCCATACCCAAGTGGAAAGAGAGACCTTGGCTTGTGTCCGAAGGGGAGTCAGCTCGAGTCCCCACCAGGTCACGGGCTGAGGAACCCCTAGGCCAGGCACCCAAGAAGGCCATAAAAAAATAAAAATAAAATCGTGCAGATCATCTGCTCAGATCATCGTGGAATAACTGGGAAAAACGCAGCCTCCACCCTTTGAGCCACTTTAAAATAAATCGCAAGTAAGACTGTATGTTGGCGAGCTAGCCACTCACATGAAATGCTAACAGTTTCACTCGTTCACGATTATCCCGACAATGGAAATTCACCACAATCGACTCACAGTGAGGCATTTAGATACACAATGAAGTTGCGCATCGTCCAAATAGCTAATAAAGACATGATATAATGCATCTGCAAATTCAAACAACGTGGTCTTTTGTTTCCGATTTCTGGCCCAGTTCGGCCTCCTTCAGACCAGTTTCCAGTTTGACGGAAAATTTACTCTCTTTTCATGTCGCATTTAAAGGAAGAAACGACCAAGCTATTTCTGCAAACACATGAATGTTCCAGGCGAAATCAGTGACCGACCTCTTTTCCTGGCACCTGCTGATGCTCGGCCTTTCTTTGGCCACAACTCGAAGTCGAAGTTAACAATCGTCCGCCATCGTCCACCTCAGCGATGATGTTTTTGGGCTCTCGGAAAAAACGCGAAACATTACACTTTCTTCTCTGCTGTTACCATTAAAACTACGCGTCAGGTTATGAGATATTGTGGTCACGTAATCCGATCGGCCTTCCCTAATGTGGAATTTCATTACAAAAAAAGAGAATAAAAAGGGCTTGTTTTGTTTTGAGTATTTCCCCCTGTATTCCTTTTCAGAAGTAGAGTTTTCAGTCCGTTGGAAGTTCTTTTTCCTCTTTTTCGGAAGGCGAGGCTGAGCTCGTCCCCCGTCCACCACCACTGCATCCAAGCCTGGACATTTCTTGATTTCCTCTGGCGCTGCAGCCCTGAGCCAGACAGACAAAGGAGGGGAAGCCCTGCCAAGTCTCTCCACTCCAGCCATGGCTTTTTCTATCCTCCCTGCTTCTTTTCTTCTTTTCGTCCCCTCTCTCTCTCCAACTCTCTCTCTCGATTGTGGCACCATTCCCGAGAAGCCTTGGCGACGCTCCAGCGTGTCTGCCACTTCGTCTGAACCCTCACATCCGTCCCGATCATCCTTTTCGTGGTGGACCCCCGCCTTCCTAACCCCTCCACCACCCATCAGCCCCCCCCTCCCCCTCGACAACATCCTCCCTTCTTCCACGACAACAATCTACCTCCAACTCCAGCCCAAAATATCAAACATGATGCGGGTAAATCAATCAAAAACTAAATCCAAACAAACTCGTCCTCTTGACGTCTCACCCTCTTGCCTCAAACCAAACTAATCGAAACCCGACGCTTCACTCATTCTTCTCTTTATGCCGTTAAAGGCCACCGAGTTTGTGTGCGTGCGTGTGTGTAAATGTGAGTGTCTTGGGTCTTTTGCTCAGTGCCAGTGCAAATCTATTCATCATGTGCCAAGACTCAGAGTCCTCACTTGTAGTGAAAAGGCTCAAGGTTGGTGCCAGATGCCCCCGACTGCCAACTTTTCCAACTGCTCTCAAGGCTGTTTTCCTCTCTCTCACACACACACACACACACACATACACATGCACACAACACACTTTTTATCTCAACCAATGGCTCCATTAGACTGACCAAAACACAGCATTTTTGTGTTAAAATCACTTAGCAAACTGTATTACAAACCAATAAAAACTAGGGGATGTACGATATCATCGGCTCACTATTGGCGTCGGCCAATTTTGGCTTTAAAATGTATTATCGTATGTTGTCGGCAAACGCACAATATGATTTAAGGAAATTTGAGAATGAAAAATGTTCATTTTTATGACAGAATAGACTCAATAACCTGAACAGAATCAGCAAGGACCAAGCATGTTGAAGTATTCAATACTAATAACTCCCTTTTTGCACACATTTGCTCTTGTCACAGTTTTGTCGTGATTTGGGTTACAATTGGTTATTTTCCTACCCATTTTCCAGCTACTTAAATGTGAGTATATAACAAATATCTCTTTTTAAAACTAAACAATGTAGGTTTTATGGACAAAACAATTTGAGAACATCATAATTTTGAGGTTTTCCACAAAACATTTTTCAGCAAACAGCCAATCCATTAATCCAGGGGGAAAAATGTCAGATTAAACAATTATGAAAACATCAAGCTAGTGATTGTTTTGACCTGGATATTTCTGTTTTTCTGGATCATTTCCTGTAAACACTAAGACATAATGTGCATAAAAGTTCCAGTACACACCTACAGCACACCACATTTTCAACCATTCAAACATCAATAATGTTAACAGCTAAATTCGACACGCTACCTCACTTTAAACCCGCTTTCCAGCTTTCTTACTTTTTGAAATATTCTGCATTTTATACATTTTTTAAAACCCATTAGTGTGTATTGCAAAAAGCTTCAAATCCTTCAGAAACCGTGTGCTAGAAACTGAATTCAAACTTTAAACACTTTCAGCTCTATACATATATACATACTGTGTATATGCCTTCACAGATGATAAAATTAATTTATTACAGCTTTATTATTTTTGCAGAAAGGAGGCACAGGTTCATTTTTTACATGTGGGCTGCTACAGTTCTGTATTTAATGCAGTAAAGTTTATACTGCAATATCAAGGCAATGACAGACAATGTAAATATATAATAACCTAATATATTAAAATATATTATGACAATAACCTTTACTTCTGTTCTCTTTTAATATATAAATTGTGGTTTTTGACATATAAAAAAAAACTTGGGCTTACTTCTTGGGCTCAACATACAAAGACAAAACTAGACAAACTACTATTAAATATACTTTGATTAAATTTCGTAACTTAAGCTGCCCTTAATATTACAACAGCAGCGTGAAAAAGACACAACTACGTCACAAAATTAACCGGTAAAACCGTTCGTTTGGCTCGGTTTTTCTGTTGTGATATAAAGTTCACCTGCTACACACACACCACACACAAGAGCGAACATGCTAATGCTAAAGCTAACGCTAACTTTACCGGAGACTTTCATGGGGTCCGCCCGCCCGGGCAGCGCTTCCTCCGGGGTCGGCATCTGGGATTTGGAAGCCATCTCGCCCATTCGATAATTGATGAAATGACGGCAAACCTGACGGAGCCTGGAGTAAAGAGAATAAGATGAGGAGGAGGAGGAGAAGGAGGAGACCATTGAACCTGCTACCAGCGATGACGAAGCTGCTAGCATTGTTAGCTCAGCTACATGACGACAGCGAGCGTTACTTAACTCTGTCGCTTCACGCTTGTGTAATGTTACACAACAGTTATTACGTACAGTAACGGTCGCCACAAACATCATCAGCGTGCTTATATATTAATTATATACATTACCAATATATGACATATAACATATAATCCAACAAATATTACTACTTGCTTGCACACGTTATCGCGATTAACTACACTACAGAGTAACTATTTAAACTCATATTCTGCTGGTTCTACCCACGTTTATTTGGCTTCTAATGTTCGCCGAATTCACCAGAATATGTCGTTTATATTCATTAACCTAAATGCATACGCTTATATAGTGACAATTCTCTCCAGTTAGTAAAACAAATCAAAATTGTTACTGTTTCTAACGGGGTTCGGTTCTGCCGGATTGAATATTGAAACTCCCTGAACTGTGATGTTATGGAGAAGAATTTAAGTCAAATAGAAAAGAGGGAAATTAATTGGGTGGTAATTCAAACAAATCTCATTACACGTTTGAAAGAAGACGATGTGCACAATTTAAACCTCACATTAAACCTCAACTTTTATTGCCACTGCAATGTTTGTTTGTGTTTTAACTTGTTATTGAAGTGAATCGAAAAACTAAAGTGCCTCCAACTTTTCCAGGAAGGGATCATGGGGCACATTAGTACCCCCTATGGATGTTTTTAATTAAACTCTCTTTAAATTAAAAAAAAAATGTTTGTATTTATCTCCACTCTCTGCAACATTCTCCTCCAATCTAAGCACTTAAAAAAAATAAAGCTTTTCGAATCTATCATCCAAATTTACACAAAATTCAATTATATCCAATTTGAAAATGGACAAATTAACCCACACACCCTCACGTAATGGTGAAAATATCATATTCACATTCAATTATCGTCATTTTAAGTCATTTTTAACCGTCACTTAATGTGCAGGTTTGCAGGTTAAAAAAGTGTTATCTGTTGATTTTAATCAACTTTTAAAATTTGCAAATGCTAATTTTCTGACGTCTGTACTAACATTCGCAAATATTTATAAATTTGTATTCCTGTTACAAATCACTTTAAATTAAAATGCTGTTGGCTTGTTTTGTTTAATTTATTTTTTAAGAATTAAAGGTACAGTCTGTAAAATGTATTTGAACTTATCTCAGACTAGCCTTGTTACAACAAGAGCAGTTGTTAACAACAGGCTACTCGGTATTTTGCGAACACAAACAGACGTAGCGACAAAATTCAACGTCACTATGTGTACGACAGATTTACTGTGAAACAAAAACAATAGAAGTGCTATTATTAATGATAAAGGTAGCTGTGTTTGTACGATGGCAGCCATCTTAGAATCCCATGTCTTGGGTTGGCGAGGTTGCTCCGATTTTCAAAAGTTGGACATTTCCGAGTTCCGATGATCTGGGTCGGATTATGAGCGAGTGAGGTCACTGGGCACTAAAATGTGACGTCGTCACTGGAAGTGTTGTGAGTTTGGCATCTGACACAAGAATCAAACCCGAACAATGCCGAACTGTAGATCAGTAAAAAGCCGTCCTTGCCGACTACAAGTGGAAGGTACGATCCATCCATCCGTCTTCTACCCTGAAGCGGTAGAAGACGGGTCTCAGCTGAAAGACAGGGTCACATCCTGGACAGATCGCCAGTCCATCACAGGGACACATTTAGAGACAAGCAACTATCCAAACCTACGGTCAATTTAGAGCATCTACTTAATCCCCAGATCTGTGGAAGGAAACCTGGAGAACCTGGAGAACCTGGAGAAAACCCACACAGACCCTTGTTCTGACCGGGTCCCAAACCAAGGCAAGAGTGCTAACCACTGCACCAACCGTGTGGCCCTGTGGAACGTACCCGTATTAAGCCTGTGGTATACATTCCGCAGACCCTGGTATACTCGTGCGTCAGGGTCCTGCAGTATCTCACTTCACCATCGGGTGGCTGTACAAGTCTGGACGCAGGGAAAAGGACGCAGTTCTACCGAAGAAGAGAATGTCGCTCCCTTGGACACAACTGGTTTGAGTGGTTCACGCGGCGGCTCGAGGGCCACCGGGTCGAGGCTCGGATGACTATTCTTGGCGACGAAATGGCCCCGCCCACCAAGCAGATGGTGGGCAGTGCTTAATACTCCACCTCCAGTTCCACTTCAGTGGAAGTATACCAAGGCCTAAAGGCCTAAATGTAGAACGAAAGTGTAGTGTACGAAAACAAACGATCACTTTAAGATGCATGTTTATATTATTCGGAGGTGACGGCGGATCAGCGGTAGAGCGAGTCGTCGTTCAACTCCAAGGTTGTGGGTTCAATTTTCCGGCTTTGCTACGTCGAACCCCACGATCATGAAAGTGTGAGTGAATGGGTGAATGTGAAAACGGTCGCGTGAAGCAGCTGAGAGTGGTCTCCATATTTGACTGTTTTTGGGAACAGGAAGTGGTTTTTTTGGGGGGGGTTTTCTTGTTTGGATGTAAACATGATGTTCGTAAATGTCAGATTCCTCTTCTTCTTTTCCTCCATCCGTCCTCAGACAGAGCAGGAGACGAGGATGAGAGGCAGAACAGAAGCTCAGGATGTACAAAAAATGGCTTCATCTTTCAGAGGAGGAGGAGGGAGCCCCCTCACTCCCTCTCTCCTCTTCTCTCCCACTCTCCCTCCCCCTCTCCTCTCTCTCTCCATCTGACTGCGCCCAGCTTCTCTTCCTCCCTCCTGTCACACAGACTCTGTTTCCACCTCCTGACTCCACGCAGCGCAGACAGAAGCTGGCTTCACCAGTGAGGGTGAGGATGTTTCCCCCTCGTCTCTCCTCGTCTCTCCTCTCGCCTCCGCCGCCTGTGGACTAAACCTGAGCTTCTGTGGGGAAAGAGAAGAGAATAAATGAATGAAAAGAAAGCAGCAGCTTCTGCAGATGACGATGAAGGACGCTCCTGCTGCAGCATCAGCACCATCCTCCTCCTCCTCCTCCTCCTCATCCTCGTCCACAGGAGGACACCGCGCGGCGCTGACGCTCAGGCCGTCTTCAGACGCTCTGACACCGGACGCTGCCTCGATTCTGCTTCCTCTCCTTGAAGATTGTTCTGCTTTTACGTGGTAACGAAAAAATAAAAAAAAAAAGAATACACACGTTTAATAATGAATGAAAACATGGCTGCGCCATTTCTCCTCCTGCGCCGCTTCCTCTTCCTCTGCTGCTGCTCAAAGGTATTGTCAGTCAGGTTTTTACGCACAATTTTTACGATTTATTTGAATAAGTTGTTTGTTGTTGTTGCTCTTTAAATGCCCTCCAGCATGCTGCTTATGTATTTAAATGATGACGACGACGACGGTGATGATGATGATGATGTGCAGTAAATCAGTGGCCGGTAAACGCCGCAGTGCCGTCGAGCTCTGCGGAAATTCACCTCTCTGTTCTCTGTGGCTGAGCCTTTGATGGAGATGGACACACACACACACACACACACACACACCCCATGACAGCTTCATTTACATAAAAACACACAACTGTATTATAATATCGTCAATATCAGAAGGAGACGACATGATTGCGGCGGTGAACGTGCGCTGCAGTGCCAGGCTTTTGTTCCCTGTTTTTAGCGCGTCGACGCCTGAATGAGACGATATTAACCTATAGATTTGATAAATATGGGGTCTGATTCACTCACACACACACACACACACACCCCACAAAGGCAGTACCCCCATTGCCTCCCTCCTCCTCTCCTCCTCCTCCTCCTCCCTCCCTCCCCCTCTACATTTTAGCCTACAGAAGCTATCTGGGTCATTAGCATTTCTGTGGTTAATGAGGCTGCAGATGGCTCCGCGTCCTCGCCGCCTCTGCCGAGGAGCCGCTGAGCAACGCATTAAAATGAGCAACGCATTAAAATGACAATAATGACGACGATGGTGGTGATACATAAGAAAAAAGAGATGAAAATGAGTCAAATGTCGCACATTTGTGTGATTCTTTTATTCTAGTTTTTGCAGCAGCAGCAGCAGCAGCATCGTCCTCCCCTGCAGCTGTGTCTCACTAATGCAGTGCTGTCTATAAGACAAACATGCATTATTGCTGCTGGACGATGGAGGGGACGTCCGCAGTGCCTCATTTACCCCCTTTTCTCCCGCTGTAAATTCAAAAAAAAATACATTTTCCTCCTTCTTCTTCTTTCATATCTGCTGCTGCTGCATTATCGCTCTTCCAGGAAGCCATTATAGGTTTTCTGGTATGGAAATCAATTTCCAGAGCTTTACATTCAGTCCGTCAGACTCTCTGTGAGCGATCACGTCTGCCTTTAAATGAAGTGGCATTACTGTTTTATGATCCTGCACTCAAAGCCTTAAAGGTTCATGACGGACGTTGAAGAAGTGAACGAGACAAACGTTATGGCCATTTCTTTGTAGTGCAAAATTGATTTAAAGTCATTTTTCAGGCTTTTGGGAACCAGGTAAAACCATGCTTTAGTTGGAAATGCTTTAAAATAAGACTATTAATGAAATTATATAAGCCTTGAAAAGGGCTTGAAAATGGATTTAAAAAAAGTGCACAAAAAGCTGCCGCTATTGTTCTTTTCACTCACTGTCATTTGGCTGTGGAGGCGGAAAAAAAGAATGTAGCTTCCACCTTTAAACTGTCAATAAATCCTGATTTTTTGTCCCAGCATGAAGCTTAGTATGTGGAGGTCAGCAGGATATCCTTGACAGTTTATCACACACACAAGCGTGTGGTCGCCTATAGCATCTTTAAATTTCAGCTGCTCCTGCAGGACAAAAAACCCTTCAAAAATAAGCACAATAATCATCTGTAAATAACAATTCAGATCATAATCTACACTATTATCCTTAATTCTGCACGGTCTGTGTGGTCAGTGCAGATAAAAATAAATGAATTATCACAAAAACTGAACAGATTTAAAAAAAAAAAATCGGATGAACCTAACGACAACAATAATTTCAACGCTCATTAAAACATAAAGCAGGTTTGAATAATGTCATATTTTTCTTTATGATCGGTGTTAAAAATGCTCTTTGAAAGAAAACACACACACACACACACACACAAAGGATCTGCGAGCCTCATGACAGCCTCCTGATTTGTGGAGTCGCGTGAAGGTCGCGGTTTCTGTCGGGTGAGCGATAAAAAGCCAGAGTGACCGAGACGGAGCCTGGTGGAGCGGAACGCCGAGGAAAAAAGCTCTCATGAATGGGATAAAGTGCAGGGGAAATGGGATTTGAGTGGAATGGGACTTTAATAAATAAATATATATATGTAAAAAGGGAGGGGGGGCAGGAGTGAGGAGAAATGTGGGTTTTTCTCTCCTCGTGTTCACAGCGGACCTTGATTTAAATGTCCATACAATTAAGGCACGCGGTGAATGCCAAGAGAGAGACCGAGCAGCGACGCTGGGACCAAAAGCATACACAAAAAAACATAAAAATGTATCATAAAACACAAAAATGTGTCATAAAACACAAAAAAAACATTTAAAAAAAAACATACAATACATAAAAAATACGTCACCAAAAACGCATGTGTCACAAAACACAAAAAAGCCCACAAAAATACTTCATCAAACACAAAATACACGAAAACACCAAAAAAATATGTCATCAAAAATACAAAAAAATGTTTGACACTAAATTGTTAATTTACCGAAGTTCACATAACAATAAATAGTGTTCTTAAACTGATTGAGTTGAAAAAAATCCCAGGTTTTTACGTCTGAAATGTACCTTGCACGCGCAGATCGAGGTTAGCTACGTCGGAAACAATTTTACACATTTGTCTCTTTACGTCGTTTCTGAGATCGGAGGTGACGACTGGATGGCAGAGGGAAGCGCTAAAGATGCAGTACCAATAGTGGCCACAAGGTGTTCTCTACTCTTAACACAAAGTTGTTTTTTGTTTTTTTGGTTTTTTTTGAAAGAAAATTGGTCATAAACTTAAATAAAATTGTGAACAAATGATCTTTCACATTGAAATTTGAACGCAATCTTTTTTTTAAATAAGTCGTATTCACATCATCTTGTATATTATGTTTCTAAAAGTACGAGTTTAAGAAGAATTTTCAAAAACCATTGAAAAATCCCATAGGACTTTTTCTTCTCCACTCATTTTCGATCGCAGTAACGTCTTGCTAGCATTCTCACGACTTCACGTTGCGTTGTAATGTCTCCAAATGCCGTAAACACAAGTTTGTGAATCCCGTTCAAATTCACCGTCATATATAATATTATTATTATTATTTTTTAACACGCCTTTCGTACAAAAACAAAGATAAAAAAAGTCGTACTCACTCGATTGACAGATGTCTCAACCAATCAAAGTCCATTTGCTGCGTCGACCAATCACGATAAATGAACCGATTCACGTAGTTCCTCGTTTTAACGTACGTTCATGAAAACAGAACGAGAACATTACATACTTTTTCTCTCCGACTGTAAAGAATTCTCTTCTCTTTTTTTTTTTTAAACACAGTAATAATTAAATTTATCTTCACTTATTATCATTTTTATTTATTAAAATACCAGAAAAGTTCGGTCAGACGAGCTAATCTCATTCATTTATGAATAGAACTGATTATACATTATAATTTTTTATTATACAGTCTGGCTGATATTACAGAGATTAATCTGGATTATTTTCACACTGACTAACTGAGATTATATATAAATAAAGTTTGTGTTTTGTTCAGCGAGATTCTGGCCACACTATTATTTAATATCAATAATAAAAATTACTAAAATTTGAAGTAAGACTGATTAATATTTGTCGTTTACTGTGTAATTTTTTTTACATGGATTTATACGAGGGTTTTACATGTTTTTTTTAATTAGTTGCAGTTATTTAAAATGTGATTTTACAATTTTATATTGTGATTTACACTGTGTTTACATAGTGTTTTATATTTTTATTGTGTTATCGTGATTTTACATTGTTCCACTTTGTAATTGTTAATAATTCTCTTGCATTTGTTCTTGTGACAAATAAAAAATAAAAAATAAAGTTCTTGAAACTTGTGTCATGAATGTATGGATCATTATTATTATTATTGAACAGAACCTGTATGTATAATTAATATAAATGTATAATAATAATATATTCATATAAATGTGGGCCACACTGGCTGAGTTTATATAAAAAAATACACTTTATTTTATAATTCATTGTTTTAGTGTAATTTTATGGGGCTTTTATTGTGAAAATCTGTCAAATCTGAATCCAAGGAATTTGAGGTTTTACAAAAAAAATATTTTTCTTTAAACTTCCCTTGATAAATCATAAAAATTTCACTCATTTAATTAAGTAAAATGTTTGCACATTTATTTTTTTATTCTATCACTTAATAACAATAACTGAGTGGGTACATTTAATTATTTGCTGTTTAAAAATGACAAAAAAAATACGTATTTAATGTCAATTTTGTCCAACTTGTGTTTGTGCTCTGTGACCTCATGAATATTCATGTGTTTGATGAAACAATGAAATCAATAAATCAGTAAAAACTCATCTCCGGTGTTTTTTTCTCGTACATATTGTTTCATTTATTTATAATCATGAATATTCAGGTGACAAATTGTCATCTTAATTAAATATTACTAATAGTGTTTTTACTTTGATTAATGTTCATATTTCTATAGAAACACTCGCGCATTGGAGAGAATAGTTAGAATTATGAAAGATAATATGGAATATGTTAGTTTTTCATGGACTTTAAGGTGAAATATTTGTCTTTCATCTTAATTTTAGACATTCATGTTCAATATTTACTCACGGAGACACATTAACAGAACTTATGATTAGAAATATAAATATTGACATTTTCTTCAATGTTATGTCACAATAAAAAACACTTTTCTTCAGAAAAACTGTTAAATCTGTGATTTCTGTCAAAAATTACAGTTAAATGTGTTTTCAGTGGACTCACGGTTTACTGTCGTCCATCTTTGTTTTAGAGATGAATCAGTGAATAAAATCAGGAGAAAAAAATCACTCATTCACACTGTGACCTGAACAGAAGAGAAACAAAAAAAATACACAAATTAATTATGAACATTTTAGGATTGACTGTTTTTTTAAAGCCTAAGACGTCCGGTGTTAAACTCAATCTGTCTCTAGATAAAAGAGTAAAGTCTGGACGACGTTTGAAAAGCGACTTTTTATTTAAACAAAATATGTCCGATATCTCACACACACACACACATTATTAAATAGTTCTTGTTTTTCATATCGTGTTATATAGTATAAGTTAAAAAGTCTTTTTGCTAAAAATCCGACTTTGGCTTTTTCAGTCGTGGAAGATGATGTCATCCTGAGAGAGGGGAGGAGGAGACAGGAAATGGAGCGATCACCACCTGATCTTGATCGTAAAAAACCCGATTTATCGTACACATGTGCGAAAGTGCAGCTACTTCCTGTTAGCGGTAAAACAAAATAAAACTGCTGTCAATTGTTTCGACAGGAAGTAGCCGCACTTCATACATGGGTAGAAAAAAAATCATTGGGGGGTTTCCACGACAGATCGGGTAGCGTCACATAGATAAGATGAAGAAGGGGGCGGAGTCAGTTGAAGGAGAATCCCGACGCCGGCAGACCGCCGCACCACTGGTTGATGAACTTCAGGACGTCCTGACACTCGGGACTGTGAGTCGTCTGCGAAAAAGAAAAGACAGTGTTGTCCGCGTTAAACCTTCTGGCTCCGCCCACATGGGATTTATATGACACACATCTATTTTATGAAGTAATTTTATCGAAAAAAAAACCGATAAAATCAGCGACTAAATTCATCACTAAAATGGAGAAATGTTGAATGGCGGAAGATTACGATAAAATCATGACATATGATAACAAACAAACAACATAAAAAATTATAGATGGAAAATGCTGAGCATTTCAAACTATGGGAATGCGGAGTACAATTATTGTCTTTCTGTTCCCTATGACCTTTTGGTTGCAAATTGCCGAAGTTAGAATCCTGAGTCATCAATTAAAAAAATTTTTTAAAAAATGGGGAATTCTGAGTCAGTGTTCCAAACGTTGTTTTCCAGTTCTTGATTGCCATTTTTCGGTCCATTCCAACAGTTGGAATGCTGAGTCATCAATTCCCAACTATTTATTTGGGAATGCTGATTCAACAATCATAATAATAAAAATGCTGAGTCAGTATTCCAACCAGTGAAGTACTTGTTGAGTACTTCCAAACATTGTCTACTGATTCTTCGTTGCTATTTTCCGGTCCATTCCAAAGTGTTGGAATGCTGAGCATCCGTTCCCAACTATTTATTTGGGAATGCTGAGTCAATTTCCAACTAGTGGAGTACTTGTTGCGTACTTCCAACTATTGTTTTCCAGTTTTTTGGTGACTAATGCCAAGAGTTAGAATGCTGAGTCCGCAATATTCCCCCTAAAAAAAAACATCATCAGTGTGGACGGAATTTTAAGAAACTACTTCCTGTCTTTTTGTCTCAGCTCTCACCTTCGTTGCCATGTGGAATTTGTTCCAGTCTTCCTTGTTTGCCATTTTTCCCACAGACGAGAACTCGATCTTATTTCGTAGCACGGGGTAACCTGGAGGTAAGAAGATCGCAGAGTGAGCGCGAAACAGAAAATGAGTAACACAGAAACACAGATTTAGTTATGATACTATTAATAATGATTTGTGCAGTCGCAGTTGGGAATGCTGAAATCTTCAAGCGATCGAGTTCCATCCGCTGTTTTTTGGGACGCCAAATCAAAGGCAGATGATTGACAGAAGGTTTCCGTTCATTTTCAATGAGAAGACAGAACAGAACATTTCAACGTCCTGAATAAGCGACGTTTTGAGAGAAGAATTACGACCAAAAACATGACAGAAATAGATGGGAATCGCTGACTCAGCATTCCAAATAAAGAAAAAACGACTCATCAATCTGAATTGAGAATCAGTGACTTGGCATTTCCGGCTAAGAAACACTGACTCAGCATTTCTGTCTAAGGATAACTGACACAGCATTTCCACTGTCAGCATTCCCAACTAAGAATCACTGACTCAGCATTTCCGATGTCAGCATTCCCAACCAAGAAACACTGACTCAGCATTTCTGGCTAAGAATCACTGACTCAGCATTTCTGCTGTCAGTATTCTCAACTAAGAATGTCAGCATTTCTAACCAAGAATCACTGACTCAGCATTTCTGCTGTCAGTATTCCCAACTAAGAATGTTGGCATTCCCAACCAAGAATCATTGACTAAGCATTTCTGCTGACTCAGAGCATTATATAATAAATGGCGTGTGTGTCACCAGTGAGGATGCAGGGCAGAGATCGCAGTCCGGTGTTTGCGTCCACCAGCGAGGCTTCGTACGAGTTCCTCTCGTCTCGAGGAAGAACCTGCTCCAGACGCTGGTCCATGGAAACCATCAGGACCCAGTCCCGGATCTGCTCCCGCTGCACGTCCTGGACACACACACACACACACAGTTAAATATAAAAGTTAAAAGTGTAAACACTGTGCTGACGTTAGGAGTTTGTGTGTTAGTTTGTCGTCTTACTGTGACGCAGAGTTTGTTGGGGACGGGAACCTCAAAGGGAATGTCCGTATCCATGAAGTCGGAATGATCCAGAGCGTCCAGGTTTCCCTCGTCTATGGCCTGAAGACACAACCGAGCAGATCATCATTATCATCATCATCACATTTAAACAGTCTCATGAGGAAAGAAAAATAAACTGTGATAGTTATTAAAGTGAGTTTGTGTCTAATATGACAGGATGAACTGCGATGAACTCACGTCACACAGATCCAGGAAGTGGTTGAGGAAGACGAAGGCCATGTTCTCCCAGCCCACAGTCTACAAAACACAACAAAAAATAAATATTATAGCACATATGAATCACTGTGAGAAATAGTGAGATTTAATAATTTAAATAATTACATTAGAACAAAAATGTTCAGAAGAGTTTCTAGAATTTCTCTATTTCTATAGATTTATACAAACTATTTTTATACCTTAAAGGTGTGAATACAGTGGTTTTATGTAGTTGTGGAATTATTATTTTACTTCACACAGAGCTTCTGAACAAATAAAATCACTAACCACCACTTTTTAATGAAGAACGAACGGTTTATTCAATTTAGTTACACTCATCGTGTTTGGACCAAAAATGACCACCATAGGAAAAGAATGGATAAACAGATGGTAACCATTTCTATTCACCCATTCATACATATGTACATGCATATACAGACTAAAAGTTAAAAACAAAATGTAGTGATTATTTATGATTAATTATTTTATTTAAAAAGCAGGTCAAAGTTCAAAAGCTATAATGTTGAAATGGAAATGGAGGGATTTTATGTGAAATCTTTGGAAAATCAAACAATTTTTAAACATGTTTTGGATTAAAAACATATTTTGAAATTTGATACATTTTCATTTGTGTTAATATACAATATATTGGTCACATTAGAGATTTAGTGACACTAGAGGAAGGATAAATTATAAATTGTAGGAAAAAAGTACATAATGTGACGCCATTTTGTGCCTTATAATGTGCTTTAAATTACAGGAAACCAATGAGACTTAAACTCAATGCATTATTCTGACAAATACAGAGTAAAAAAGAAATAGTGTGATGTAAAGAGGAGGTGGACTCACTCTGCAGGCCAGACCGGCCTCGTAGAACGCCTTGTCTGCGGGGACGAGCTCGGTGTGACGCAGCAGAGACACGGACAGTTTGGCCGAGACGCTGATCTGAGGTTTTAAAAAACGATAATAAAAGAAGTGAAAATGAACCTGTTACCAAAAACACTGGAGAGATGATTAAAAATGTTCAAACTAAACTCTATTTTGTTGTTTTTCTCTTAATATGATCATGATTATACAAGTTATTTTACACTTCTGTTATACATGTCAATATTCTTGACGTCTTTATGTGTTTTCAGGGAAAGAGCAATATTTATCTTTTTTATTGTTTTCTATTTATATTCTGTGAATTTATGTTCTTTGACGGCTGTTTGTTGTCTCTGTTGTGTTGGAAAAAAAATGAACCTGTGGGATCATTAAACTATATTTGATTTAATTTGATTTCATGCATCAATTAATTTTGACCTGACGGCTCAAAGCATCATTACTTAAAGAGACAGTTCAGCTTTTATGAAGTGTGGTTCTATTAAGATACAGAAACTAGCTCAGTGGATACATGGACAGATTCTACACTATCTTAAAAATACGTTTGACAGATTTTTGTAAATTGTTCTCTCCTGCACCAAAGTCCATAGAGAAAATCAGCGTTTATAGCTCTCAAGGACACAGGAGCTGCTGGTCTGGATTTTCAACACCAAAGTCACAAAATAACATATTTAAAGTTACTGAGGCAGCAGTGGATCAACAACTCATGTTTGTTGCTGTGATGTAAATCACTGATTTTCTCTATGGACTTTGGTGCAGGGAGAGTGGTTTACAAAGTGACATAATCTTAATTTTCCATCTGTCTAAAGGTGAGACAAACCAGCAAACGTTTTCTCAGGACATCATAGATTCACACAGGTGCAGAAACTTTCAGTCTTTACTTTTATATGAGATTTCACATGTACGCGGCGTGTCGCGGTGAAAATACCCTAAAAATTCTTCTAGCAAATCAAATCAGTCAACAATTTCTTGTGTTTTCACTGTCAATTGACTGTTGTGTGTATATAACATGTGTGTAGAGTGTGTGTGTGTGGGTGACTTTAAACACAGAATTCCGACTTTAATCTCAGAATTACAATTTTTTTCTCAGAATTCTGACATTTTTCCCTCAGAATTCCGACTTTATTCTTAGAATTCCGACTTTCTGACTTTAATCTCAGAATTCTTTGTTATTTTAATTTCAGAATTCTGATTTTAATCTGAGAATTCCAACCTTTTCTCAGAATTCCAACTTTAATATCAGAATTCCAACTTTATGACCAGAAACTCCCAATTCAGTCTCGCCAGATAAAAAGCTAGTCTTTTACCAGTGGCTCGACTCCACTGGCGGCGGCTCGTGTGGCGTAGTAGTGAGCGATGAGCAGCATCTGTTCAAAGTCCTCGTGAGCCGCAGTGTTGGCCTCGGCCGACTTGGACACGTTCTCGTTCTGAAATCACACAGAACAGGAAAACAAAATAAAATCGAATTTTATCAAATTCTCCAGAAAATTCATCGAATTTCGGTCAATTTCTCAAATTTTATGGACTAAATCCAACTAATTTTGCATAATTATTCTTTTAATCTCAGAATTCCGATTTACTGACTTAAATCTCAGAATTCCGACTTACTGACTTTAAACGCAGAATTCTGACTTTAAACGCAGAATTCTGACTTTTTTCACAGAATTCCGACTTTATGACTAAAAACTTTTTTACTACTCTTGGGAAAATTTGGGATTTACCAGCTGCAGCAGGAAGTTGCGGAGGTCGGCCCACATGCGGTAAGACTCTGGTCCGTTTGTGTCAGGGAGGTTAATGAAGTCCAGGAACAGACGCTTGTAGATGTTAAAATTCTGAGGATAAAAAAGAAGGAAAACACATTTTAGGAATCTAATCTCCCATTAGAAGTATGCGTGTGTGTGTGTGTGTGCGTGTACCTGGGGGTTAGGTGGCGCCCCATGCTGGACATACAGCTGCAGCGCTTTGACGGCGTCTTCTTCTTTGATGAGGTGAGTCGCGTACAGAGCGACGTATTTGTGGAGGATTTTAAAATTCTGACAAATGAAAGACACAAAACACGACACAATCACAGACACGTCGTAATTCATCACCTGTGATCTTAAATCGACAGAAATGAGTTGTCCACTGTTCATTTCACCTGTTTGGACGCTGTGTCCAGACATTTGTCCCACTGTCCTCTCTCTGCGTACATGTCCAGAGCCGCCATGACGTCCACACCCACCAGCTGGACACAGACGATCAAGAAGACATTTCAATTTTTTATTCATTTTTTTTTAATTTTCCTCGTTAGGTCATGTGACTGGACGCCAACAAGTTCTCTCCAAATTTCAAAAAATAGACTTAAGATTTAAGACACAACTCACAGAGTCGACTTTCCCCTGATTCTTCAGATGTTCTTTGTATTTCTGGTCCACGTACTCTTCGTACCTGCACATGAGCAGAGAACACGCTCAGAGACAGAGAGAAACCTTCAAATGTCCTGAAAATAACAGCTCACTTTACTTTTATATGAGATTTCACATGTACGCGGCGTGTCGCGGTGAAAATACCCTAAAAATTCTTCTAGCAAATCAAATCAGTCAACAATTTCTCGTATTTTCACTGTCGATTGACTGTTGTGTGTATATAACATGTGTGTAGAGTGTGTGTGTGTGACTTTAAACACAGAATTCCGACTTTCTGACTTTTATCTCAGAATTACAATTTTTTTCTCAGAATTCCGACTTTATTCTTAGAATTCCGACTTTCTGACTTTAATCTCATAATTACAATTTTTTCTCAGAATTCCGACTTTATTCTTAGAATTCCGACTTTCTGACTTTAATCTCAGAATTCTTTTTTATTTTAATTTCAGAATTCTATTTTAATCGATTTTAATCTGAGAATTCCAACCTTTTCTCAGAATTCCAACTTTAATCTCAGAATTCCAACCTTTTCTCAGAATTCCAACTTTAATCTCAGAATTACAATTTTTTTCTCAGAATTCCAACTTTAATCTTAGAATTCCGACTTTCTGACTTTAATCTCAGAATTATTTTTTTATTTTAATTTCAGAATTCTGATTTTAATCTGAGAATTCCAACCTTTTCTCAGAATTCCAACTTTATGACCAGAAACTCATAAATCTGATTTTTTTTCTCAGAGTTCTCAGATTGTGTGTGTGTGTGTGACCTGGGCTTGAGCTCTTTGGCGACTCTCTTGGCTTTGTTCCACTCCTCTCCCTCCATGAGAACGTCGATGGCTTCTTTGATCAGGTCCATGTTGACGTAAAGTTCAGCGGCCTGAAACGTACGAATAATAATAATTAAAAGGACATATGATGAATACATGAATACGTGTGTGTGTGTGTGTGTGTTCCACTCACAGCGTTGTATTTCCCCAGGTGTGACAGTCGAGGTCCGATCACCTGGATCACCTCCACGGCTCGATCTGCACTCAGGAACTTGATGGCTAAGTCTGCTGCCTGCACACAAACAAAAAATAATCTTATTATATCTTTTTACATATGGTAAAGTATTTGAAGGTATTTTATCGCATCTTTTCGATGAGTTAGCAAACAATAACAGGTGAAAAAGAACAAAAAAAACAAAATGTTCTTGTGGAAAAACACGATGATAATGGTTAACAATCTGTTTATAGTTTAGTCTATAAACCAAAATAAATGAAAAGCAGAGCTTAACATCGTCAAATCTCATTTTGTCTGATATGAAATGTCCAAAAACAGGCAAAAAAATATGTTGTTTAAATCAAAAATAATCTTCACATAAAAGAAAAAAACAGAGAGCGAGAAGAGAAGAGAATTAGGAAAAACAAAAGGAGAAAATCGAAAAAACATGGTTTATTTCTGTCGCTCAGCTAATCATCGGCGCTCATTTGCATAATGTTAATTAAAGGTGTCTTTGAAATTCAAATGAGCTTGATTAAATTAAACGATCGATGTTTTTTAAAGGGTCAAAATAAAGTCGGAAAAACACACTTAGAAAATTAGAACGCAGACGTTTGTTTTTTATGATTGTTTTGTGTTTTATGCCAGTTTTTAAAAACGTTCTCATCTTAGCGTAAAAACTTCTCTTAAATGTTAGATATTAAAATGATGTTTATTCATCTGTTTTTGTTGGTTTTGAACACACAGTTTCTCTGGAAACTCTCGACAGGAAGGAGGTCATTGATTCCATTGTTGACCCCGTGACCTTTCCTCCAACACCTCCAGGAGACCAAATGTCCCAGTTCCCAGAGGAGGAAGCAGAGGGAAAAACAAACTATTGATCCGTGAAAAACCTTTTTTCCTTTTTCCTGCCGCGGCGACCGTTCACATCTCAGATGATCGGACGTCAGCGGCGACACTGGAGTCGATAACCAACGATATTCATGTTCCCAGCAGAAGAAAATCTATGAGAGCTGGTGACACGGTGACCTTCCTCTTTCCTGCTCTTGAATCATCTCCTCTCTCTCATGTGTCTGTTTTAGTGTTTCTGTGTGTGTGTGTGTGTGTGTTCACAGACAATATTTACATTATTTCTATTCTAAAAAAAAAAACTGGAGGATAAAGGGATGGATCATACATCATTCAATATTCACATAAGATGCTTTTACTTTGAAATTCTGTGAAACAACGTCATAATTATAGTTATTGTGGTATCATGGCAGAGAACATTTGATGATATATTTTTAGCCTAATTTCCCCACCTTTTTCCTCTAGACCCCGCCCCTTTTTGACCAGCTCATTGGCTCTTGGCTCTTTAAAGGTTTGGTATGTAACATTTCAGAGGGTTTTATTGGCAGAAACTGAACAAAACACCTTTAAATGTGTGTGTATGTGTTTAATCACTCTAAAATAAAAAAATATAGAGCATTATTTTATACGTTGCTTTACGGCAGCCGCCATTTTGTGACGCTAAAGATTGATTATTATTCAGTTGTATATATTTGAGGTGAAAAGTGACAAATAAATATTGATTGATTACCTTCATCCAGCATTTCTCCATCAGAGCCTTGTTGGCGTCGTCCTTCACCTTCAGGTAACACTCCACAGCTCGAGAGTATTCACCCGTCTGTTCCCACTCTCTGGCCTGTTCCAGGAAACCCTCCACTCCTCTGAGACACACACACACGCACACACACGCACACACACACACACGCACACACACAAATAAACAAACGTCACATATTTTCACACAGAAACATCCAGTACTAGCACGTTTTCTCTCCTCTCCTTTGTCACGTTGGGATTATTTTTGACAGATTTTGACACTGATTTATTCATCTTAAATGTCATTTTACTGTGAAATGATATAAAACATTTGAGATTTGACACTTATTTTGCAGTTAATCGACAAACAAAACCAGTATTTGGGACCTGTAGAATTTCATTATACTGCTGGTTTTTTTTTAAATTATTAATTATTAATTGTCAAACGTAAAATAACTGCAGTGTCTTTTAATTCAGATGTAGAACTTTGTATACAGAGGCGGCCATTTTGGATCAATGTGTTTTCACAGTCGCCCTCGTCATTATCGTCCATTTGTTCTTTGACGACTTCCTGCTACTGCTAGCGTTTTTAAAACATGGGTTTTATATTACTTCATTTTATAGAATTAACTAGTAGAATGAAAGCTATCATAAAGTGTATTTTATTTTAAGTGTTATAACAAAATGTTTGGTTCTTATTTTGAAGTCAGCTTTACCTGTGCTTCCGAAAAAATGTAAAAAATATTTTAGTGTTCCAAAAACAAAAAAAAAGTACTTGCGTTGCAAAAAAAACTACAAATATTATCCGATAAAAAAATGACTTAAGTTACAAAGACAGGAAGTGTGAGATTGAACAATGTGACAAAATATTGTAAATTTAATATTGTACAAAGCTTCTAAATAATTGTAACAAAACTCTTTTGTTTTTAGCCACACAGTAAAAATGAAAGTAAACGCTCGGTTACATGACTAAAACATAAAGATACCATAAAAATGTGTCATTTCATAAGAATAACAAATAAACGAAAAAGAACATTAAATGACAACTTCATGTAAAAATCAAAATATGTGTTAAAAATCGAGTAATAACAGCCTGAACACACTTAAAAGAGAAGATGGGGCGTGAAACTTCACTAATAAATGCTATAATTTTACACGCTGCACCTTTAATAACTCCCATTATCTGTGTTTTTGAGCGTCCGTCAGCAAAGTGAAAATGTGAGCGCGCGAGTGAGGACTGGAGGAGGAGAGCACGGGCAGGCACTTTATCTTATTCTGCAGAAATAATTCAGTGTTTTCCTCACTTGAACCCCACTTCATCGCCCGTTTCCATGGGTTACGTTTGATGTTTTCTCCCACAGGTCATTAAAGAGGGAGCAGCGTCGGGAGGAGGAGGAGGAGGAGGAGGAAGAGGAGGAGAGCGGCTGCTCCGCTAACGAGCTGAACCTTTTCTGGGAGTTTCAGTTTTTTGGGGAGAACACTCGAGTCCGTGTTTAATAAACCATCAAACTGACTCTGTGCATAGATTAGACCGAGAGGCTGTAAAATCTTCTTTTTGTGAGCCTCTCTGGCTTTTAAGAGTTTTCTTAATAACATAACAACTCAGCAGGCCGAGGAAATGTGAAACACTTCAATAAAAAAACCTTCCACAAACACACAAACTTCCCCCCATTTATGATCATGGGTCATGTTAACAAGGCTTTTCAAATAGAGATTTCTGTGTGGTTTAAGTGCGATAACACATATTTAGCGCTGTCTGAGCTGTGTGCGTCACCTGCTGGCCCCAAGCTTACGTTTACACCTGCATCTCACAGTGAGACGACCTTTTCTGACTGGAAACGTTTCACTCTCCTGCACCAAATTTCAAAAAATCATCGTTTTTAGCTCACGGGGGACACAGGAGCTGCTGGTCCACTGCTGGTCCACTGCTAGTCCACTGCTGCCTCGTGTGGTCCGTTTATGTCATTGATGAATCCGCACAAAGGATTTCAAACACCAAAACCCCACAATAACAGATTTGAACTCACTGATGGAGGCAGCAGTGGATCAACAACTGCTGTGTGCCGTGACGTTAAAATCGTTGATTTTCTCAATGGACTTTGGTGCAGGGAGAGAGTGACTTACACAAATGTCAGTTTTCTGTGAGTAAAAGCTGAGATTAAGCGGCGAAACATATTCTGATGATATTGCAGTCTTTACATAATCCCTACCTCCTTTAAAATTATCACTTTAATCCAAATGGTTTAACAGATGCATAAAAACTCACCGGATTCCCTTTTTGGAGGTCTCCTTCTCATACTCCTCCTGGAGAATGGAGAGCTTGTTGGGCAGATACTCCTTACAGATACGCATGGCATCGCTCCACATATCTGCATCCTGACACACACACACACACACACACACACACATCAGAAAATCTGGGAAAAACAAAGCGAAACAAAGCAACGAAAGAAGAGTTTCTGTTCTTACTTTGTAATATTTCACGGCCAGTTCTGGTCTCTGGGCTCGGAGCAGGAAAGCTTCAGCCTTCTGGAAATCTTTCTCCTCAAAGCAGAACTTTGCCTGACCGACCAGAACCTCAGACACACTCTCTGGATCGTAGCCTTCGGCCACGCGCTGCGCGTTGGCCCAGTCTTTGTTGTGGACGTACCTGAAACACACACACACACACACACAAAACCAGAGTGTAAGAAACTCTGATCTCAGTTCTTTAATCATTTAAGGGAAAATATTGAAGAATTTGAGCGTCAAAAGTTGATTTAATGGTCCGAAAAGTATGTGAAAACATACTTTTCTGCACTTTGAAAGCAAAACTATCACTACTTTTTTTACGCAAATATCAACAAAATTATCCCGATCAAAAAAACATCACGATAAACGATATTATCACAATAATTTTTGGGGATTCTTAAAAAAAGTTTGGTCCATATTTGTGCACATTTTCTGAAAACAGTAGGAAACTCCTAAAGTTTAAACAAAAAAACTAAAAGAAAACATGTAACAGAATGTTAAAAAAAAACCATGAATGACATTATTAAAAAATTACTAAATACAGTATCATCATGTTCCAAAAAGATGTTTAAATTAAATAAAAATGACTTATATTTGTAAAAAAAATTAGGAAGTGTAACAATGTTACAAAAATAAGCGCCTTGCAAAGAAACCGCTATGTTGAAAATAACGAACCTCCGAAAGATTTTACGAAATATTTGAAGCTTCCAAAAACAAAAAAAGTATTCATGGTGCAAAAAAATGTCATGTTTCTGAAATGAAATAAAAATTACTTTCACTTCCGAGAAATGTTACGAAAAATGTCTAAAAAATTAAAAACTTTTTACTAAATATTTTTAGATTCCAAAAACATGATACCGGCAAAAAAAGGACTTGCATAAAAAAGCTATAAAACATAGTGTGACCGAACAATGCAACAAAATATCGTAAATCTTATATCGTAAAAACAAAAAAACGGAATTTCTCAAAACATGTCACTGACATGAAATAAAAACTAATTTTACTTCTAAAAAATGTCATAGTGTGACAAAAACATTACACTACGGATTTTTTTTTAATTTTTTTATCTTAAATGTCACAAGATCCCGAGGCTCCCCCTAGTGGCACTTTCATATCAACGTTTTCCCCCTTGGCGATTATCCTGATAACGCAAAATCTAAACGCGTGATAATATTCTGTATCATTTCCTTCCCACCTCTATCAGATGTTAGCATTTCTGCTAAACAATTAACTGCTAATCTCCCAGCTAATGCTAAAAGCACTGGATCAGCTGACACTTAAACATCGTGGTAAACGATGTTTGTCGCATGAACTCACATGAGAACGGCTTCCTTGGGTTTTCCCGCTTTAATGAACTCGATCTCGGCCTCGGGGAACTTTCCCTGGAAGATGAAAAAACAGAATTCAGGATGTGTTCTGTTCTGCCGCAGATACAAACCGCAGACGTGTTTGTGTGTGTTGTTGTGCTTGGTTTACCTCGTCCTCCAGGTACATGGCGTGTTTGAGGTGGATCTCTGGAATCTTCTCTTTACACGACAGACGAGCCAAATCGAAGGCGAAGTCAAACGAGCTGGAAAAATAAACTGCTTTTACCAGCAAACCTCTCCCCACACCAAACCCCATTGAGAAAAGCTGTCATTTTAACCTTGCGACACACAGGAGTCGTTGATCCACCGCTGCCTCCATGTGTTTGTTCAAACGTGTTATTCTGTCACTTCTGTGTTTGAAACTCTTTGTTCAGATGTACTTCAGTGGCACAAAGTGACCACACGAGGCAGCAGTAGACCAGCAGCACCTGTGTCCCTGTGAGCTAAAAACGCTACTTTTCTCTATGGGATTTGGTGCCGTTTGCAAACTTCCCTTTTACAGCCAGAAAAGTCAGTCTAACAGTGAAATACAGTGTCGTTTTTGAGGATTTATCTACATTTAGACGCATGGACTGAAAATTTGTGATCCTGCCGGAGTATTTAGCTGAGAAAAGTCGACATCTGTCTGGCTCTCATCGACTGCGTGACCTCGAGCAAATATTACGACGCAAATAATTCATGGAGGTTTAAACTTCCAGGCAGAGCAATTCACAAAAAGCCTTCACTACATGACTCATCACTACAAACACAGAGTAGACGACGAGTAAAAACTCTCAGAAAATCAGGGGGGTTTTTTTGGATTCACATTAGATTCAAAAACTGTGCGTGTGTGGCGCCGCAGCTCACAGGTTATTTAAAGCCGACTCGATGGCGTTCTCCAGGAGCCCGAACTTGTTGAGCAGCTTGACGGCCGCCTCTCCTCCCAGGCTCCTGGCCCACAGATAAGCCACCTGCTTCTGGACACCAGCACTTCCATGAGCCTTGGCCACCTGTCACACAAATATACATCATATCACTTCTTCACAGTCGTTCCAATAATAATCCCAAAAGTACCTTTCCTAGTGCTTCTTTTAGACCATTTTGGCCTTTTATTTTACATTTTGGTACTTTTAACTTCAGATACGTGCCATTAAACCTCCACTTGAACAGAATATCTACTGTGTGTATGTTAAAAATGGGATTAACAGCGTGTACATACCCTGTACGCATCCTCCCACATGTCATTGACTCTGTACATGTTGACCGCAGCTTTCAGATCTTCTGCTTCCATGAAGTGGTACTCGGCCTCAGAGTACCTGGATTCAGTTTCCAGCTCCTACGGCAACAACAACAAAAAAAAGGTACTTCAAACTGTGGGGCAAAAAAGTATTTAGTCATCCACCAATTGTGCAAGTTCTCCCACTTAAAATGATGACAGAGGCCTGTAATTTTCATCATAGGTTCACTTCAACTGTGGGAGACAGAATGTGAAAAAAATCCTGGAAATCACATTGTAGGATTTTTAAAGAATTTATTTGTAAATTAAGGTGGAAAATAAGTATTTGGTCTCAGTTCAATGTTCTCACTGATGGAAGGAGGTTTTGGCTCAAAATCTCATGATACATGGCCTTATTCATTCTTTCCTTAACACGGATCAGTCGTCCTGTCCCCTTTGCAGAAAAACAGCCCCAAAGCATGATGTTTCCACCCCCATGCTTCACAGTAGGTATGGTGTTCTTGGGATGCAATTCAGTATTCTTCTTCCTCCAAATACGGCGGAGTGGAGTGGAGTTGTTCCCAAATAGTTGTATTTTGGTCTCATCTGACCACATGACATTTTCCCAATCCTCTTCTGGATCATCCATATGCTCTCTGGCAAACTTCAGACGGGCCTGGACACGTACTGGCCTAAGCAGGGGGACGAGTCTGGCACTGCAGGATTTGAGTCCCTGTCGGCGTAGTGTGTTACTGATGGTAACCTTCGTTACTTTGGTCCCAGGTCTCTGCAGGTCATTCACCAGGTCCCCCCGTGTAGTTCTGGGATTTTTGCTCACCGTTCTCATGATCATTTGATCTTGTGTGGAGCCCCAGATCGAGGGAGATTATCAATGGTCTTGTATGTCTTCCATTTTCTAATAATTGCCCCCACAGTTGATTTACTCACACCAAGCTGCTTGCCTATTGTAGATTCACTCTTCCCAGCCTGGTGCAGGTCTACAAGTTTGTTCCTGGTGTCCTTTGACAGCTCTTTGGTCTTGGCTCAGTTTGGAGTCTGACTGTTTGAGGTTGTGGACAAGTGTCTTTTATACAGATAACAAGTTCAAACAGGTGCCATTAATACAGGGAACGAGTGGAGGACAGAAGAGCTTCTTAAAGAATAAGTTACACGTCTGTTAGAGCCAGAGATCTTGCTTGTTTGTAGGTGACCAAATACTTATTTTCCACCATCATTTACAAATAAATTCATTAAAAACCCTACAATGTGATTTCCAGGATTGTTTTTCACATTCTGTCTCTCACAGTTGAAGTGTACCTATGATGAAAATTACAGACCTCTGTCGTCATGTTAAGTGGGAGAACTTGCACAATTGGTGGCTGATTGAATACTTTTTTGCCCCACTGTACACTAAAAATTACATGTACAGCAACAGTATTTTAAAGTTAAGGCTATTCTTGTGTTTAGAGTGTGTTTTCCTTTTCTTTGAGTTGAATAACTTAGGACAAGTGACAGCGATTGTTACCGCACACACACATAAAAGGTGGTCAATCAGACGAGTATGTCCTTTAATTGTCAGAGAAATCAGTTTTAAGTTTGAAACAGGGAGAAACTCTGAAACGCGTAATTATTCCGTTACGTAAGAGGCACAGAGAGGGTTGGGACGCGGCCGCATCCTGATGAGTGAAAGTGAAGAGCTGTTATCTGAGCTCGTGATGTGACGAGATGAGATTGAGATTGAGATGATTGGCCGTCGCCTGAAAGGCGCTGACGGAAACGCTGAGTCATAACAACAAGTGAAAAACAAATGACTTTCAAAAATGACCTCAGCGCGAGCCGCGGGTAAAATGGCGATGTTTCATCTTTTTGATAATTAAAACAAAGTCGACATTTCTGGCTTTACAACACTGCGCTCTAGAGGTGGAGCGATTAATCAGATCAGAAAGGTTTTTTTCAACCTACTGTCATACGTGAAAATATCTATATTTGCTTTTAGTGTTTGTTCACTAATTAAAGTAAATATATAAATTGTGTAAAAAGTACTGGATAGAACTATGTATATATGCAATTTTTTCCCCCAATAATTAATGACAAAAATAGCCTTGTAAAGACTCAATGAACTCTGCTAATGCCGAGTCTGAAGTGTTGAGCTAAAAGGTGCATTCAGTGAACCTCGTGAATTAACTTGGTGATTTTGTTACTCACTTTAGGACAAACAAAAAAAACAAAACATGGATGTTTGCATGAATTAAAGACATAAAAATTTGAAAACAATACATTCTGAATAACATTAGACTTCCGCTAGCTCCTTAGCTACCGTTCAGTTGTCGTTAAGGGGAAATTTGGACTTCTTCAGTTAATGTTAGTGATTAAGTAGCCGTTCATATGTCGCTAAAAACAGACTGTAGATCATCGCTGTATTTTTATAAATTTAAATAATCTAAAGGCGGGATTATTAAAAAAGACAACGTATGTGTGGTAAAAATGTGTATAATCTAGAATATAATCTGCTGCTGGCAGAGCAACTTGCCTTGGCCAGGTGGATGTGAGTCTCCGTCAGCAGGTCGGGATGATACTTGGCCACCATGCGAATGACGTCGTCAAACATGCGGTTCTTCTTGTACATGGTGATGGCGAGATCAGGCTGCTTCACGGCCGTGAACAACCTGTACACACACACACGGATTAACCTCAACCATAACCAGGTAATGTCTAACACTAACCTTAACCATCACCATAACTCATATCTTAGCCTTTCTAAATGTAACCAGCGTCCTGTGTGCGGCTTTTTATCCACATAAATCAGGAAACTAAAAATATCCCGATATTATTATGCCCAAATGTCAAAACAACAAAGACCTCGCCCTCAAACGTCCTCGTTTGGCCACAAACCCTGAAAATATTCATTTGTTCCTGTCATTAAAAAAGCAAAATAAAGCAGATCACGTTCAGAGTGAATGAGTGATGATGAGAAGAGTCGGTGATCACTTCAGCGCTCTGTGATTGTCCTGGAATGAAAATCACCACCTGTCAACAGTCTCTTCTTTCTCTCGGTTTAACCTGACGCGAGAGACAATCTCAAAGCCGACTCCATGACGACAGAAACGACTATAAATAACAACATATGACATATAACACAAACACGGAGGCGGCAGCCGCATTTACCTCTCGGCGTCTTTGAACTTGCCGTCTCTCTCCAGCTCCTGAGCTTTGCTGATGTACAGAGCCGTGACTTCCTCCTCTGACATGCATCTCACCGCCAACTGCAAACAACAACAACAACAGCTACAGTCAGAAATGACCATGTTTCATCGTCTCGATAATTAAACACATAAACAAAGTCAACATTTGAGGTTTTTCTATTGATTCTTAGCCTTTTTTGCAAATCTTTACAACACTGCCCACCAGTGGTGGCTCAGAAAGGACATTTTCAACCCACTGTTATACGGGAAAATATCTACAATTACTCAGTAAAGGGCTGCTTTTAGTGCTTGTAATGCTTTTTATAAAAAAAACAAAACAACAACTCTGCTAAGGCCGAGTCTGAGGTTTTGAGCTAAAAGGTGCATTCAGTGAACCACGTAAATTCCATTACTGGTTGTTTGCAGTTTACAGTAGTTGTTGATTATGTAAATCAAACAAATTGGACGACTCATAAAAGCAGAGAAAATGCCGCGTATTTGGGTATTTTTTGTTTGTTTGTTTGTGTTGTGTTTATGTTCACCGACCTTGTGAGCCTCCTCCCAGCGTCCTGCCGTGGTGTACATGTCGATGGCGTCTTTAATGTGACCTCCTTTCACAAACAGCTGCTCCGCCACCTACAGGCCAATGTACATGCGCGTGCGCGCACACACACACACAATGCAAAATATGTTCATTTTTGATAGTATTTTTGTCATTCGACATCAAAAACCTGAAAATTAAGACCATATGGTATATTTTCAGAGACTTTTATGACAGGCTGACATGTACTAAACGGTAAAAAAGGCAGAAATATAGAGTAGGGATGGCTCGATATCACTTTATTGATACCGATATCAGTCCAATTCGTCGTTTTATACCTTTTTAATGACACATTTACAATAGAGACCCTTCAAGCGTTTTAAAAGCTGTAATTCTCTGTTGCTCTGCCACCTGACATCACGTCCCCGTTAATTCAAACGTCCAGATTAGAAAACGTTAAGTCATTGTTTCCCTTTTTTTGAGTCTCTCTCTCTCTCTCTCTCTCTGTCACCGTTTGCATTTTTTCTCTCTCCTGCGTTTTTTTTGTCCCCCACAAGCTGCCGAGCAAAGAGCCCTCGTTATCTTAATGACTTTGTGCAGGGAGAGAGAGAAGGAGAGGGAGAGAGAGAGAGAGGGAGAGAGAGAGAGAGAGAGAGAGAGAGAGGCTTGTAGAGCAAACACACAGAAATAAGGAGCTGCTATTTTCAGAGGCTGCAGAGCTGCGGAGGCTGTTTGGCTGAGCTGAGCTCATCACAATGAGCAGAGAACACGGTGCTCCGCCACCTTCTCCCTCCCTCTTTGTATTTTTAAACCACACTTTCTCTCTCTCTCTCTCTCTTTCTCTCTCTGTCACCGTTTCAGCATCTCCGTATATTTGGTATTTAGGCTCCAACTTGTCATTTTTTTTGTGCCAAATCGCCCTGAAGCAAATGGCTGACACGGCTCCACAGGGACCGAGCTAAAGTAGAAGCTGACTTTCTTTAGGTAGTGCAAGTGTGTGTGTGTGTGTGTATTCTTGTATTCATGTCTCTGTGAGGTCCAGACCTAATGTTAGGGTTTAGGGACTTAAGGTGAAGGTAAGGGGGGGCCAGGGAATATGACATAAAAACAGGTTTGTGTGTGTGTTTACAGGTATTACTCACGTTGTGGGGCCTAAATCCGTTTCCACACTCACACAAAAATCAAGTACTCATAAAGTAAATGATTACATTTTAAGGTGAAGACGTGAAGATGACGTTACATTGAGTAAGTCTCCAAAACAAAAATCAATGTAACTGTGTGTGTGTAGGAGGCTGTGAGGATACATTTGGACCTTTTTCAGGGGTTCAGACCTGGTTTAAGGGTCAAGGTTAGGCACTAAGTTGTGATGGTTGAGGTAAGACGTGTCCTCACTAAGATATAAAGACAAGACTTGAGGTGAGGACACATTTCG
>NC_058037.1:19435743-19523243 GCF_019176455.1 Solea senegalensis
TCCACAGTCTCCTCTGTCTTTTCTCTGTCCCTCTGTCTGTCCTGTCCTCTGCTGTGCTCTTACATACCCGGCTTCAATGAAGTGGTTGATGGCGGCGTCCATCTGCTTCTGCTGGACCAGGTAGTCGCCCCACGACTTCTCCAGCTTCACCACCTCGCCCGGGAAGGCGACGCGAGCCAGCTCCACCGCTACAGGAAGCAGGAAGAGAGGGACATTTATATCACAATCGAAATATGACAGAGACATTTTGTCCCAGAGATAAGATTAGACACATTATTTACAACAAGCCCCACAACAAGGGGCTTGTTGTAAAGTCATTTCACTGGGGGTGTACTTGTACATCCACATGTGACAAATAAAAACTTGAATCTTGAATCTTGAATTAGATTAGATTGTAAAATGGATAAAAGCTGGGTTATGTTCCACTGAACCCTTGAGATATCGCTTCTCTAATTTAATATCTTGAAAAAAGTTGCACGTCAGTGCCAACGTGTGGTTGTTATGGTAATTTCACTCGCACCGATGCAGGAAGCCGTAAAATCAGCGTCTTTTGCCTGTTTTTGGACATTTGAGACAAAAAACTCAAACAAATATTGCTTTAAATATGTTTCAAATTTAACACTTGTTCTTGTTCAACCACAGTGTTTTTTTCTTTCTATTCTGGAAAATTGGGCAAAAACACTTGGTCACGGGATAATTTCTTCAATCCTTTAATGGTTGAAATAATGGACATTTTCGGCGTGAAAGGGTTAAACAGTGAGTCATATGTGCAGTCATTCAAAGACATTCTGCCGCCCTGAAGCTGAATATCACCCTTAAAATATCGATAATTTACACCAATTTAGAGCCACAACTAATGAATATTTTCCTAATCTGACAATCATTTCCTTTATTCATTTATTAGTAATTAGTTGAAAAAATGTGACAAAGAAATGTTGATCGAACCTCGAAATGATGTTTTGAAATGTCTGCTAAAATTACTCAGTTTTAATTATATGGAGAAAAACAAAAACTAATATTAGAAGCTGAAAAATCTGAGAAAATGGTTTTAATTACACGTCGTCATTGCAGCTCTACAATATTTACAATCATGTGAACTTGAACAACTGCAGGGGCCACATTTTTTATTTTTGTTTTAATGACAAATTCATTTGTTTCGGGCCAGAAAGATTTGAATAATAATTAAGAAATCTATTCAAATTCTTGTTTTTTCTTTACTAAAAACAACGTTTTTACCATAATAAACCTTTCACCTTACCTTTCCTGAAGGCTCCTCCTCTGCAGTAACAGTCCAGGGCTTTCTGGTTGTTCTTGATCTTCTCGTAAAGATCTCCTGCCTTTAAGACACGGAACAAATCTGTTTATTGTGACTCGTGAAAAGATTTTTTTGTCTTAAAACCAACTTTTTCAGCATCTTTTTTGGCCTTTTTTCACGATTAAAATGTGATTAAAGAGAAACATTTTGTTCATAAGTGAATGAATTGGAACCTCAGTGATAGAACATTTAATGTGTGAAGCCAGAGAAGTATAGGTGCTGTTACATGAGCAGGATTAATGAGGGAAGTACGGATGTTTGACCGGTTGCTTGGTAACCACGTTGCTTAAGAAAGACCTGAAACCTGAGAGCTGAGAGACCAGGCATTGTGGGAAAAAAAGGCCTCTATGTGGCACTGTAATCCTAGTCTGCTTGAGTATTTTTTTCCAAATTCTTTTTTTTCATTTTAATTTTCATTGTTTTCATTTGTTTTCATTTTATGCTGATTTTTTACCAGCAAAATGTGTATTGTGTGTAATATTGCACTAAAAGAGGCATCTCATAAGATTTAGAAGCTAAATAAAGTATTTTATGAGTCAAGTCCAGTCCAGATTACAGAAAAAAACAAAGGAAAGGAAGCTGGGCTGGTCCTACATGCTAAACATCCCCCCCGGAACATTGCCTGGAACAAAAATGGTTCCCACCGCTCAAAAACAAGAAGAAAAATAAGTCAAATTATGGCAATTACTGTCAGATTCTGCCACATTCAAACAGCTGATTTTACTTTTATTTGCTCATTCCAAGCACATTTTCCACATTAGAGAAATGTGGAAAAAAGCCCCCCCTTTTTTGGGGGCTGTGTGGATTAAAAAGCCGTTTCAAAAGCTCTTTCATGTTATTAAATGTCTGTGAAAAACTAAAAAAAATAGTGGGAAGAAAACAGGTCTTCATCAGCATCTGCATTGACGTCTAACCACCTGCACTCGTGACAACCAGCGGGGAAACATCGAGGGTTTTTATTCTCTCTCCCGTTACATAAACACAGACGTCGTACACAGAGAGACTGAAGTGAGAAAAATAGCAGCAGGGGAAAGAAAACACACACAGATGGAGAAAGAGAGACAAGACAGAAACTAAAGAAGAAGAGATTTCTCTTCTCTACAGGCAACATGAGGTCAGATGTTCAGAAAGTACAGAACAAAAGGAGGATAAAAGAGGCATTCAATGTGGGATTTTAACCCTTCAAATAATCTCTTTTAACTTTTAACTTTGAGTCAGTGCCACAAAAAATTCTACTTTACGACATTAGAGATTAAAAGCAGAATTCTGAGATTAAAGAAAAAGTCAGAATTCTGAGATTAAAGAAAAAATCTGAATTTTGAGATTAAAGAAGCCAGAATTCTGAGAATTCATGCTGTTTTATTAATTTTTTCTTTCTCTAATCCTCTTCTGCACAGCTCAACCTGACGTTAAACAGAGAGGTCACTTGTCACTTGTCACTTACCCTCTCGTAAAACTCTCCCTTGACGAGGTTGACGGCGATGCGGCTGACGGTGTCGGCGTTGCCGGTGACCTCCGGTTGGCTCAGGGCCAGACGGGCAGCCTTGGCCGGGAGTCCGGCCTTCAGGTACAGGTTGATGGCGGCCTGGAAGTCTCCGTCACTCTCCTTCACCTCGCCGGCCTTCTCCTCCTGACCCGTCTCTGTCAGCCACTGGTAATAGTTCCTGCGCAGGCTGTCCAGCTCCGGGTGACCCTTCACAAAGTTTGATTCCAATCATTATTGTGTTTATGGTGACGTCACAGTGGGCTGAGTTTGTTATTCTCACCTTAGCTTCAGCCACAGCGATGCAGTCGTCCCACATGTGCAGCTCCTGGTACATCTCTATGGCTTCATCTATGGCATTCTGCAATAAAACAACACATCATTTAGGCAGTGAATGAGTGAATGAGGACAGGTGAATGAGTGATGAGGACAGGTGAATGATGAGGACAGTTGAGGACAGGTGAATGATGAAGACAGTTGAGGACAGGTGAATGATGAGGACAGGTGAATGAATGATGAGGAATGAATGATGAGGACAGGTGAACAATGAGGACAGTTGAAGACAGGTGAATGATGAAGACAGTTGAGGACAGGTGAATGATGAGGACAGTTGAAGACAGTGAATGATGAAGATGTTGAGAGCCAGGACAGGTGAATGAATGATGAGGACAGGTGAACAGTTGAAGACAGGTGAATGATGAAGACAGTTGAGGACAGGTGAATGATGAGGACAGGTGAATGAATGATGAGGACAGTTGAGGCCAGGTGAATGAGGACAGGTGAATGAATGATGAGGACAGGGAATGAATGATGAGGACAGGTGAACGACATGTTGAAGACAGGTGAATGATGAAGACAGTTGAGGACAGGTGAATGATGAGGACAGTTGAAGACAGGTGAATGATGAAGACAGTTGAGGACAGGTGATGAGGACAGGTGAATGAATGATGAGGACAGTTGAATGAATGATGAGGACAGGTGAATGATGAGGACAGTTGAGGACAGGTGAATGATGAGGACAGGTGAATGAATGATGAGGACAGTTGAGGACAGGTGAATGAGTGATGAGGAGCAGTACGTTTACTTGTACTTAAGTAGTAGAAGTAGTGCTTGAGTAGAATATTTCAGTACTCATATCTAGTGAGTGGAGTGGCTCAGTGGTTAAGACCTGTACCCTGGGTGCGAAAGACATCATGGTCGCAATGGTCGCAAGTTAGACTCCACCCCCGGCTGATTGTACTCAATTCCATTGTAAGTCTCTTTTGGATAAAAGCGTCTGCTAAATGACATGTAATGTAACTAACATTAACTGGTTAACATTAAGGAACTAGATCAGGTAAACACATAAAGTGACTGATTGAATCAAATCAAATGATTTTTTTGTGCTTTTTAAAAATAAAAACAGTAAAAATGCAAAACAAAACATAATGTGTCTTTGGTGGTTTGGTTGTGACTCACCTGCTCCACATACTGCATCTCAGCCACTTTAAAGTTTTTATCCAGCATGGCCATGTGGGCCTGGACCTGGTAGTGGACTGTCCCATCTCCTCCCTGACACACACACACACACACACACACACACACATAAAGTATGATGTATGTTATACTAAATTCTTTATGTTTTATCTTCAGCCATCAGTTATTTATTCAATGTTGATTCCAGTGTTTTTTCTTATTCCCGCCACGAGAATCATTCATCATTAAACAAACGTTGAAATATTCAGGATTGGCTGAGTGAAAAATGGTTTAAATATGAAGCCACTGAACATCAGAGTGGAATCTTAATATTCTCTTTTGCCCTCTAAACTATTTCATGTTGTATATATTTTTTCAAGTGCTGTGTTGTGTCAGAGTGCGGAGATCTGAGCGCGTAACCATTTCAT
Organism: Solea senegalensis; assembly: GCF_019176455.1. NCBI lineage: Eukaryota > Metazoa > Chordata > Actinopteri > Pleuronectiformes > Soleidae > Solea > Solea senegalensis. Next base: position 19,440,425 of record NC_058037.1, read on the forward strand.
CGGACACTTTGTCGGCAATCTGGTTTGTTTGGTGGAGGAAAGAAGCGGTGGAGACGTCGCCCAGTGCTGCGAAACACCTGCAGACAGAGGGAGAGAGGGAGAGAGGGAGAGAGCAGGTGAAAAACATACGAGTCAAAATGAACGACAAAACTTTTAACTTTTCTTACCCAGTTTTTCCAACATACAACAACATTTTCTTGCTAACCTTATAAAATAATTGAACGTTCTAAAGGTTAAGAACGTTCAGTGTTGAGGTGACCTTGACGTTGACCTTCAATAATGCAGACAGCCACCAAAATTAAAATCATGTCATCAATCAGTCCAAGTGAACATTTGCACTGATTTCAAACAAATTCGGTTCATTCGAGTCAAGCAAATATTTCAGATAAAAAAAAAAAGCAGTGGAAATGAGAAGCAGCAACTTTGACCTTCAGCCAACAGAATGGAATCAGTTCATTTTTGAGTCCAAGGGAACGTTTGCACCAAAACGTAAAGATGTTCTCAGAACGTTGGGTTCCCAAGATCAAACACATGTGAGTAAGGTCCTGAGATGTTGTGTTCACAAGATGAAACCCACCAGGTCACACTGGCCTCAATCTTCAAATTCCAAAGTCTAACCAATTCAACAATGAGTCCAAGTGAACGTTTGGAGCAGAATGTGAAGAAATTCCCGAGATGTTGCGTTGACAACCAAACATGTTTTGCAAGGTCAAACTGCCCTTTATTTTTGACCTTTGACCTTCATTTTTTTCCAATTCATCGCCACACAAGTCCATGTGAACATTTGGAGCAAATTTGACGAAAGACGTTCATAAAACGCTGCGCGTAAGGTCAGAGTGACCTTATCTTTTGACCGCCAACTCTAGTCAATTAATTCATCCAAGTGAGTCCAAGTGAACGTTTGAAACTAAATTTAAAGAAACTCCCTGTGATGTTGCGGTCACAAGATTGTACATGTTCTGCAAGATCACATTGGCCTCAATCTTCAACCTCCAAAGCCTAACCAATTCATCAATGAGTCCAAGTGAACGTTTCCCGAGATGTTGTGTTCACAAACATGATTTTTCAAGGTCAAGCTGTCCTTTATCTTTGACCCTCTACCTTCAATTCTAACCAATTCATCTCCACATGAACATTTGGACCAAATTTGACGAAATTTCCTCCAGATTTTCTTGAGATAATCGCTCGCGGGTACGAAATACTTTTCTGGAAAAACTGCAATGAATTGGGAGGTTTTGTCTAATGATCCTTTAGTTTGGCTGCAGTGTGAGCGGCAGAGGAATGAAAAGGCTTGTCGCAGCGCTCGGACACTTGATTACCAAATCTCTGTGAACTGTTGCGTCACATTAATGAACAATTCATGACAGGGGAAAAGAGAGAATAAACGTTAAATAAAATAAAAACTCTGCTTCCTGTCCTCATTAACATTATCCACTCCAGACAAAATCCTCCCCCCCCCCATTTCATGATTTATGCAAATCAGGCCGATGCCTAACGAAGAGCGCGTGTTTATCCATAATTAATGACACGGAATTCAAAAGTGGAAAAGTTTCTCAAAAACAGAGAGAAATAAAGATGGGAAGAAGAAGAAGAAGAGACGCTTATTAAAAAAAACAAGACTTTGATGATTAATGAATTTAAGAGGTCAGGCAGGGACACAGTCTGTGTGTGTGTGTGTGTGTGTGCGCGCGCATGCATACTTGTATGGGTATCTTTGTGAGCGCCAAAAAACCTGTATACCTAAGGAAGTCGGGACATTTTAAGATAAGGGACGACATTTCTGGCTGGTCCTCAGGTAGGTTCTGTCTTAAAATGGCTGATTATGAGTTAAGACTTAAAGTTAAGACAAAGTTGTCAAATAGTGAGTTGTTCTTAACATTCTTAAACAGACTGACTGCCAAATAGTGAGCTGTTCGATACATCCAGCAACAGACTGACTGCCAAATAATGACAGATTCTAGACAGAGACTGCCTGCAAAATAAAGAGCTGTTCTAAACCTAACCCAACAGACTGACTGCCAAATAATGAGCTGTTCTTAAAATTCACAAACAGACTGAATGCCAAAATGTGAGCTGTTTGATAAATCCAGCAACAGGCTGAATAACTATAGCTATTCTAGACATCCGCTGAGAGATTGCCTGCCAAATAATGAGCTATTCTCTACAGCCACCAACAAGAACAAGGAGAAGCAGACGGAGATTATGGTGGAAATGAATGTAAGTCAATGTGATGTTCTCTGAAGTCATGGAAACCAGACTGCGTGTATCTTCTCGTATTTGTTGCCTCTTCAGGACCTTTTTTCTGTCATGAATACTGACATTGTCAGGACTAGTAGTCCTCATGGAGACCAAAACCTGGTCCTAATGAGGCAGAACCTCATTCTCTGAGGAACTAAGTTAAGTATTTGAATTGTGGTTATGGTGAAGGTTAAGGATTTGTCACTTGCCGTTTGCTCACACTTTCATACTGAGTATGAAGTGTGCAGCACTTTTTCTATCACACATCTTTCACACTCACTCACATGGGATTATGTGTGTCTTTCCCAGCAGGGACACATCGGCATGTAGACAAGCCGAGTGGGAAATTGAACCCTTGACCTTCAGTTAAAAGATAAACCGCTTTACCACAGATCCACCAGCAAGCACCCCACCTGTGTGTGAGTGTGTGGGTGTGTGGGTGTGTGTGTTTTCATTCCCCTGTTGTCTTCATTCTCTCCAGGCCCAAAGATAATTCACAGTTACAAAGAAGACTGATAAAGAATGTAATTAGTTTAGTTTGAAGGGGCTCTGTGTGTGTGTGTGTGTGTGTGTGTGTGTGTGCGTGCGCTGACCTCTCTGCGATGTGTAGCTGTCGTGCTTCTACAGCCAGCTTGCTGAGCGTCTTCCACATGGCTTCAGTCTCTGGCGACATTTCCAGAGTCTCCAGAAAAGCTGTGGCTCTGTAAAAAAAAAACAAGCGCAGTCACATTCATGTGTTTTCACAGATTTTTAACACATCTATATCTTACCTTAAAACTCAGTGTAATCTATTAATTATCCACTGTTGTATACATGTGTCTTTTAATCTTCTACTAGTACTAGTAAATTTCCTGTACGTTTTATACTTTTGATTGAAGTGCAATAATAAGTGTATGATTTTGATGATTTAATGTTGTTGAAAATGCTCATTTAAATCAAAATATACTATTGTTATTGATTTATAGGGAAAAAATCATTGCACAGTGATAATGGTGAGCTGTGAGCTCTACACATGCCAATAAACTCATTGCTAAATAGTGATCTATTCTACACATCCATCAAGGTATTGGCTGCCAAATAGTGAACTGTTCTCCACATCCATCAAGGGATGGACTGCCAAATAGTGAGCTGTTCTTAACATTCACAAATAGACCGACTGCCAAATATTGAGCTGTTCTATACATCCACCAACAAACTGACTGCCAAATAGTGAGCTATTCTCAAAATTCATTACATGTCATTTAGCAGACACTTTTAACCAAAGCGATTTACAATGAAATTGAGTCACAAACGTATGTTCACAAACATACTGAATGCCAAATAGTGAGATGTTCCATAAATCCAGCAACAGACAAATAAATGCCAAATAATGACAGATTCTAGACATCCATCAAGAGACTGCTGGCAAACTAATGATCTGTTTAAACCTAACTAAACTGTCCAACTCCCAAATATTTACCTACCAACAAACATACTGCCAAATAGTGAGCTGTTTTTAACTTTCACAAACAGACTGAATGCCAAATAGCGAGCTGTTCTATAAATCCAGTAACAGACTGACTGACTGACCAAATAATGACAGATTCTAGACATCCGCCAAGAGACTGCCTGCAAATGAATGCGCTGTGAGTTGTTCTTAACATTTACAAAGAGACTGACAGCTGTTCTAAACCTAACCAGATGATTGCCAAATAACGAGCTGTTCAATACATCCATGAAGAGACAAAACCACCAAATAGTGAGCTATTCTTAACATTCACAAACAGACTGAATGCCACATAGTGAGCTGTTCGATAAAATGCAGCAACAGGCTGAATGACAAATAATGAGCTATTCCAGATCTGCCAAGAGAAAGCCTGCAAAATAATGAGCTGTTCAACACATTCACAAAAAGACTGCCTGCCAAATAATGAGCTATTCCTGACACCCACCAACAAGAACAAGGAGAAGAAGACGGAGATTATGGTACAATTCCCAAGTTTTGACGATAGAAACTCAAATAACTGCGGATCAAAGTGAACTGAACTGCACCACTTGATGGAAACAGGACTAAAAACCAACAGAGAACCATCTGTTGGTTTTTAGTCAGAAAGAAGAAGAAAAAATAGCCTCTTTCCGTCTGTTAGAGTTCAGTTGAGGTTGAGAGTTCAGCTGCTGCTCCTCCAAAATAAGAGAGGCCAGTTGCAACAGCTTGGGCGTCTGATAAAAAAAGCATCAAATCACGGAACAGTGGAGAGCCGAGGAAACCCTCAAGAGCAGCTGGAGGAAGCTGCTGGATAAAAGGACATCTGCTCGCTCGTGTTTCGCTCGCTCCTGCAGGGAACGCGAGTCTGACCCACACATGCAGCAGGTGCCACACAAACACGTGGTTCTGAACGTACCTGTCGTAGTCTCCGTCGTCCACGGCGGTGCCGAACTCAATGAGGCCTTCGTCCAGCGTGTACGTCACCGCGTTGACGCCCTCCGTCACGATCACGTCCGTCTTCCCTTCCACTCGTTCCAGATCCACAATATCTCCCTGATTAAAGATTAAACATGATTTACAAAGAGTGGATGCTACAGCTAGACGCGACTGTACTTTTATTTGACAGCTGCACTTAAGTACCGACTTTAAAAGATTTTAAACGTAACACATCAGCACAGTTTCACTTGTATTTCTTATCCAAACAATGTCAAACGCTGTCAAGCAAACACTTAGAGAGTTCAATTAACAGGGTTCCTACACCTTGTTTGACATCAAATTCAAGGACTTTCCAGGACCAATTCCCTAAAATTCAAGGACAGAATGTTCCGACACAGCTTAAGATGTGAGGACAACTTGGACAAGTGATTGTCCTTGGGATCTTGGTCAAAGTCAGTCTTTGTAATTTGTCTCTTGGAGACACAGAGTCATTTGCTCTCTTGCTTAACTTTACTCGCTCATTGTTCAGCACCGAATCTCAGGTCAGCGGTCAGGGAGAGACAGTGGACAGTGTCCACAACACCACTAGTAATTATGACTTGACGTTTGTCCTGCGCACATCAAGCAACGCAGGGCGTGAAACAGTAAGTGGCGCCGTAACAAACAAGGGAGACATTTACCTAAAATATCAACTGAACTTCTTTCTCGCACAAAAATCAAACACTTTCAGTGGCCCATCTCCTTTTCAGGACGACTTTCAAAAACCTTCAAGGAGCAGTGGGAAACCTGAACCAAACCTTTCGACAATACGGCGGGAAAGGTACCAAAATTACTCACTAGTTAACTAGTAAGTTAGAAAACACTCTAGTACAACTAATGAGCTTGACTAGATTCAAAAACAATCTTATGAGTTAACATGTGGACATTTTTGGTCTTATTAGTTAACTTGTGACACGTAAAGGTGACATTTATCTCTACTAGTGTAACTAGTGGACATTCGACAATTGACCAGGCCAAAATAAAAAAAAAATACACAGAATAACTCTTCCAATATACGGTTTCTGTCATGTTAGCTTGTTCTCATCACCAGCACTAGGTGGCAGCATTGGTATTTTGACATTTTGATGAATATTTACAGTCTATGTATAAAACTCACCGGCGTCAATTGTCTGCATCACTGTTATCGTCACATTAAATACATTTAGGCTCATGTTACATGATTTAAATGCCAGTTTTAATAAAGAGTTGCACTGGTCATTTCTGCTAATGTAAAATGTGTAACTGTAAATTCAGTTTGTTGTGTGTGTGTGATTTGGTCTGCGAAACAGAATGTCCGACTCGCTCCGCATGGTTTTTATTATTAATGAGAACACCAGAGTTGTTTTCTCAAACTTGTGTCGGCCCAAAGCGACTTCACTGCTCCAGGATCGAAGCAGGAGGAGAAAAGAAACCGTGTTCCGTCAGCTTCACAGTGAGAGGTGAGATACAAAGCTTCAAGAAAGTGACAAAAATAGTGTAAAAAGCGTTACAAATATAAACTAGGACTGCACCAAGTCACGATGGGGCTCTCGCGCCCCCCCCAAGCAAGTGCAGCAGACCTCACTTTTGAAGGCGCCAAACATTTCCACAACTTTTCACCTTTGCTGTGTCTCGCTCATACGTCGGGCGCAAATCGCCAAAATGGACAGCAAAATTCAAAATGGCCAACTTCCTGTTGAGTTGAGTTGATGGTTCAATCAACTTTTTTGTTCGTCTTGGTCTGTAACATCTTCCCACCAAGTTTGGGAAAATTTGGCGGAACTCAATTTTGCCTCTGTTTTCACCTTAGGGGGCGCTGTAGAGCCCTTGGGCAACATGACCACAAAGCCACGGATATAATAATAATCTGAGGGGTGACCGCCCCCATACTTTGGTGCGGGTGGAGCCGGCGTTTGCGTACCTTGATGGGGAACATGGTGATGCTCTCCGGGCTGTCGATGCTGTACCAGATGCAGAGGCTTCCTCGGTTCTGGGCGACCACCACGTCGCTGCCCGGCACCCACTGCACGTACGAGCAGAAACTCAGCAGCGTGGTCTTCAGGCCGCTCTCGATGTCGTACAGGTGAAGCTGAGGAGGAGGAGGAGGAGGAGGAGGAGCAGGAAAGATGATATTTCCAAATTCTTCCCATACAAATGCACTTTATTTAGCCTTCTTTGTCTTGTTCTCTCATTCTCTGCCTTTACAGTAAAGGTGGGAATCGCGATACATGGCCCATGACACTAATAATATCAAGATACAGCGATATTATTTTGAAAAAAAACAACTTTCAGACCGTGTGAAAAGAATTCTGCTAGTTAAAATGTTGCTGCTTCTTTTTTATTTATGGTTTGTCTGTAGATGTATATGGGCGCAAAATCTCCATGCATCCATATTCTCAGGGAGAAAAGGGGGAGTCACACCCTGGACCATCGTTTTTGACTTTTCCAGAGATCATAAATGAGAAGCACACGCGGCAAATGCCGACAGAAGAGTTTAACTCCGGCAGCACTGTGTGAAAACTCCTGATGACTTTGTGTTATGCAGATTCTATAAGCTACAGCAGCTCCCAATGCACTTAATATGTATGCATGTGCATGAGAGACCGACCGCTGCTGTAATCAGCTACCTTAATATCGCCCCACTGACACACACAGACACACACACACACAGACTCTTTAATAATGCTCTGTGCAGTTTCAGCCGGGTTCAATTTTAAATCAAAGGAACATTTTGGATTTACTGTCACTCACTGACCGACACTATCATTTTCAGCCACTTAAAACACTACCGTGATGTCAATCATGCACAATCGCGACTGAAATAAAAGATATAAAGTGTTTTAAAGCATTTATGTCAAACGTCTGAAAGGACAAGAAGATCAAATGAAAGATTTCCAATTGATTGATTCCTTTAGTTTTCGTGGACGAGCAAAACAGCACCTGCACCGGGCTCTTTACATGTCTCTGCCAAACAATGTGTGTCGTTTACTACCATGGTTGCCGCGGTAACCAGCATTGAAAAGAGGTTAAGGGGGCGAAAGTGGCTCGTTTAGTGATATACGTACATATCTGTCGCATTTCTACCGATATCTCTTGCTTTTCTCGTCCAAACGTCGCCAGAGTAGATCAGACTTTCTGGAACTTTTGTCTGAGCACGACTTGACTTTTGGGAGCGCCATGGAGCAATAATGCCTCCCTTGCATTTAAAAAACTATTAACTATAAAAGAAATGTCATGTAGTTCTGGTTGCGGTAAAGCTTTTGAAAAGTGGAATTTTAAAGGAGTTTTCCCGCCATTTCAACTTCAACTGTGTCGGAGCGCTGAGGCCACGCCTTTTGACGTAAAGAAACTTTTAATTGAGGCGGCTATGACGAGTATGTTCACATGCACTAGCACTATTTTGGTTTTTCCAAAATGGCCGACTTCAGGGTGGGTGGAGCTAATGGAAATGTGTTTGGAATCACGAGAGCAACAAGTGCACCAAGTTTGGTTAAAATCAGAACAACGATGTGCAACTTTGGCCACTTTCTCTCGCGTCAAAAACCTCCCAAAAATTGCTGAAGAAACTCGCCCGACACACTCACCAAATTTCATCCCAATCCAACGACACTTGTCTGACCATGACCCGACTTCTGGGGGCGCTATAGAGCCCTGGGGCTACAAATACTCTGTTAGTAACGTTTACTTCCACAATCAATTAGTCGTTTGGCCCAAATAATGTCGGAAAGTCATGTTTGGCGTTTCCTAAAACTTGAAAATGACGACATAAATGTCTTGTTTTTGTCCACAAACTGAAACGGTTTCAGTTCTGATGATTTCACGAAACACGGGAAATATAAGTAAACCAGGCATTTCCTATTATTTATACCCTGTAAATGCAAGGAAAACCGCCGCATTATCTGTCCAGCGGTTCGCTCGACAGGCTTCAAACTTGGCAGGCGACTCCCCGAGGGCACCGGCGCGTGCGGCGGCGACTTTGGCGACGTCGGGGCCAGAAACGCAGGAGATCTCGGCAGAAATGCGACAGATATGCTCGCACAAAAAGAACCAGGCACATACTGTGCACTCGTGTGTTTAAGTTTGGATTTTTTTTTTGTTAACTTTCCACTTTCACAAACCCCTCGTCTCGTCTCCACATTTGCTGCCTCGGCCTTTGGGCGTCTGTGCTGCTGTTGACACGCTCGCTCTCTCTCTCTCTCTCTCCCTCTCAGCCCCTCAGGGTGCTGAGGTTTCACTCTCACCCGCAGCTTCTTGTCCCTGAACAGCAGTTTGCGTCCGGTTTCATTAAGTTCCAGCCAGTCAATCTTGGAGTCGTGGCTGATGGTTCCCAGGTTGTAGCCTCCGGCCAAGTCCACTGAGGAGAGAGGAGGGAGGAGAGAGGAGACGAGGGGTTAAAGCGAGCGACGCTCAGGCTGTCGCCATCTGTCATGAAGTGAAAGAAAATTAACACTTCCTTCCATAATCAGCCGTGATTGTGTTTGACCGAGTGAGCACTTTCTCCGCCTGCACTGGGATCAGGCCGGCGTCCGTGTGCAGGTACAGGATGTGCGACTGACACAGACTTTTTAATTAAAAAGGGACGATGGTCCACTCAGTGTGACCGGCCCGGCTTCATATACTGTAAATACAGACCATCATTATTGTAGCTGTAGCAGTTTAGAAAGTTTAATGGGGGGAAAAAAAAGTCAGGACCTCTGCGTAGAAACAAGATAAACTTAATGACGGAACGGTCGTAAAAAACGGTTGTTGAAAATAATGATTTCGACATGAACGGTGATGTAAATGTGGAGGCTGTAGTATAGGGAATGGCCACTAGGGGCAAAGGTTGCGAAAAGAACTCTGTTTGAATGAGTTTGCACTTCTCACATGATTTATAACAAAACGCACCACTACGAACAAAATAAAGAAGAACGTCAAACTGTGATTACAGATTTCAAACAGAGGGGGGCAGCATTGCACCGGGCAGTGTTCAGCTTGCCGGGAAATTAAAAGAAGTTTTCCCGAAGTTTCATCGTTTCTGCTACTTACGATACTTCAGCGCGAGGAAGATACTCCTGAGATACTTTACTAGTTAGCTAGAGTGTAGTTGAGAAAAATTTGTTGACAATTTTTCGCTACTTTCCGATATTGTCACACGCAAACTGTTTTTGTTCGTAAAAAGGTTTGCCTCAAAAACGCCACCCCACCCCCAAATCGACTGTAAATGCTGCCGTATAATATATACGCCAGGCTTACAGCACCACCTGTTGGCCTGGCATGTGTACTACAGCATGTGCATACGGTGGCCTGGAAGTGCAAACCGTTATTACAAAATCATTGAAACATTTTGTAAATTTGTTGTGGGATTTCTAAAAGTGTTTTGTAATACTGGTTTGCACTTGCAGGCCACCGTACAGACCTGTGGGCGGCGCTACTGTCACGCCGCCACAGGAAATAAAGAAGACGAGGAGCATGTGAATAAAGGTCACGCGCTGTGTAACAAACTCCAAACACAAGAAGAAGACGACGACAACAAAGATGGCGACAGTGAACGCAAGCGCAAGAGAGAGGCGGGGCTACGACATCACGGTTTTCTCAACGCTTGCATGTTTTTTTCCCAAAAACAGAAACATAGGGTTCACAAAATACTAGTTGTGTGTGGATAAAAAGATATAACATAACTCCTCAGGCTTATATGTACAGTATATGTTAAAATACCATGTGTGAATGAGTAAGTAAACCTTTTATTTATATAGCACTTCCCAATAAAACTATAATAAAATAATAAAAACAACCAGAGTACAGAACACTTAAAACCCTCTTTCTTGTTTAAAAAGCCAGGTTTTTCAGATGTTTTTTAAAAGAGTGGAACGTTCTCCTCTAGTTTTGCGCGTTGTTTGGAGAACCACAAGTTTATATGCCATTATAATCTGTGTTTATAAGATTAAAATGTGTAACGCTGACGACTGTGTGCACTTTCTCTTATTCCACATTTCTTCTTCCACTCACCGATGGCGATCGTCTTAATGTCGATCAGATAAGACAGCTTCTTGTTGTCGTCCACTCCTCTCTGCTTCCTCTCATTCAGCCGGACACTGGACACACGCACACACTTTCATTAAAAAACAAAAAAATAAATAATAATCACACTTGAACTCGCAGGAGACACCTGGTGGCGGTGCCGTCACAGTGTGAAGAGCGGAGCCAGAGGGCGACGAGACGTCCCTGAGACACCGTCTCTGCTACAGCGCAACACTGCCATCTCATGGACACAACTGGGAACTACAACTGAGGAGGACTCATCAGTGTTCATGGAGAAGATTTTAGTTTGAACAGAATCTTTGATAAAATTTAATTTTGGATGATATGGAAAGAGTCTCTTTTTAAAAAAATTTGAATTTTAAAATCAGCACGTTGTAGAAAAAAACAGGAGAAGTTATTTGCTTATGAACATCTGTATCTAAGACCTTTTAAGACCTGGTTTTAGATCTGGGTTTAAGTTAAGGATGAGGCATTTAGCTGTGGGGGGATTTTGACTCACATTTCATGTGTATGCATATATATGTGGACGTATGTGTGCATATATATCTCTTTATATATATATATATATCTATATATAGATATATATATAGATATATATATATATAAAAATATATATATACATATACATACATATATACACACATATATATACGCATATATACGCACATATATATACACATATATACACACATATGTATATATATATATATATACATATATATATACATATATATACACATATACATATATATACACATATACATATATATATATATATATATATATATACACATACACAAACGCTTCTTATACCTGATGAGGTGAGGATTCATAAACTCGGTTCTGACAGATCCCAGGATCTCGTTGTTGCTGTACTCCACCAGACTCAGCTCCCCGGCGTTAAAGATCATACACACCTGAGAACACATACAAACACTAACATAAATCACAGGAAGTGAAGAATGATCTCACTGGTTTAACGACAGGCCTTTATTTATTTATTTATTTATTTATTTATGTTTTGAAACTCACAGATTCATTTTCAAAAAAGAACTTCTCGTTGCCACCAGAACCAGGCCAAGGCACCTGAAACCAAAGACAGGAGACATAAACAACGCGTTAATTCAAACAATACAAATCACTTTTTTGTGTGTTACAAAGAGAAATAAGTGCAAAAAAATGCATTTAAGGTGAGAAAAAAGGACAAATATGAGCCGAAGCTGCTTTCTGTGTGTTGTTATGCAACCAAAACTACAAATAAACATCGTTTTTTATCTTTATTGTGTCAGCGTGGAGCTGCAGGTGTACGTGGTGGTGCTGGTGAAGTCCTACCTCGCTCAGTTTATTGGTGTGCAGGTCTCCCAGCAGCAGAGTGTCTGACGTGTGAGCCACCAGGAATCTGTCCTTCCCCATGATCTTCACTTCCTCTATCTCGTAGCCGTAGTACGACTTCAGGACCACGCGGGTTCCCGTGGAGAGGTTCTTCACGATCACCTGGAGGAAAAGAAAAGAGAAAATACAGTACAGTTTTACATAAACTATGTTTTTAATAGTCAACAAACTCAAGTTTAAGTCCTTTAATACAGAAAATGTGACTCGTTTTCATATCAAAGGGCCTAGTTTGTAAAATTTAGAGGACTTAAAGGCAGAAAGTGAACATATTACACATATTTATGTTTGTTTAAGTGTAGAACAGCCTTAAAATAAGACTTTTAAATGTACTTTTGGCAAGGGCCATGCTTTAAGGAAGCAGCCATTTTGTGCCGCCGTGTTTCTACAGAAGCCTAGTTTACAATATGTGTTTCTATGTAAACAGAGAAGAATTATGTCCTTAATAGTATGCGAAGGCCACCGTAGTCCACTTGGGAACCGGAGACTGTTGAGATGGGAGGAGTCGTGCACTTGTTGCCATCTCATCATTAGATGTGACTGCTTCTCACAAACTCAAACTCTTTTCTCGTATTTGCTTGTTTTTGTGCATTTTTTCCAGTATTCTAACGTTCACATTTTCAGCACTTCTTAGTCGTCTACCTGGCTCAGGCCGACGTAGGTCATCTCAAACTTGTTCTTGTAGATGGCTCTACGCAGGCAGCAGTCAAAGAGCTCCACCCCTCCACACAGCGTCCCCTGTCCACACACACACACACACGTCTGCATCATCTACAGGGCAAACTAACAAGAGACTGGTGTTTAAGTCACAGTGTAGATTAAAAAAAAAAACGTGATTTACAGCACAGAGGCGCGATCCGTCTTTCTTCCAGGCCAGGCTGGTGATGGTGTAGAGGTTGGCGATCTCCTTCGGTTTGGCTTCATCCCACACTCCTCTCCGTGGAGCCCAGTTAAAGACACGCAACCTGACACACACACAATATTCAATTTTCCCATAATTCAATATAATACATATACATATATATATATATTTATCTTCTCATTATTTCACTATTAAACCGTGTTTTCCCGCCACACCAAACTCCACAGAGAAAACCAGTGATTTAAGCTCACGGCGACACAGGAGCTGCTGGTCCACCGCTGCCTCGTGTGGTCACTTTGTGTCACTGACGTACATTTTAACGAAGGATTTCAAACTCCGAAGTCACAAAATGAGACATTTGAAGTTACCGACAAAGGCGGAAGTGGATCAAAAACTCCTGTTCGCTGTGACGTAAAACCGTGACATTTCTCTATGGAGTTTGGTGCAGGGGGAAAGCGCTTTAAGAAACTTCCATTTTTGATTCAGAAAAGGCCGTTTTAAAAGGTGCTCTTAAGATATCTTAGACTTTTATTTGTTATTTTAGTTGATTATAATTCCCCTACCTGCTGATTTTTAATCCTTTCTGTTTTATTATTATTCCATCTTACTTTATCCTGGTTTTATCCCTTTTTTTAATATGAATGTAATGCTCTTAACCTGTAGCACGTCGACATTTTAATCATGTTAAGTGTGTTATGAATAAAAATGTATTATTATTATTACTCAGGGTTGATAAAAAAAGGTCATTATACAAACACACTTTATAAAAACCTGAATTGTCCCTTTTTTGTGCACACTTCAATGGAATTAGGATTAAAATAGAGATAGAGAGTGTGGACTTGGTTTATATAAAGTTTAATGTGTCTGTAATGCAAACAAATGAATTTCCAACTACAGTACTTTACATAAACTTTTTGACTAGAGCGACTGTAACAGAGCCGTGTTCCACCTCTGAGATCAATTACAAGTGCGTCCGATTATAAAATCAATCATCTAACTCGGAATAACCCAGAATATGAATACTGATACGTCTAATCTCTGAATTGTCAAGCACTGACCGGTCGTAGCTGCCGAACACCACCGACTGCCCGCTGGGACTAGTGACGGCCACCGTCAGCTCCTTCTCGGTGTTGTCGCGGCTGTAGTCGAACGTCTGCAGGGCGTGGCCCTCTCTGCTGTACGCCACCACCTTCTTGTCACAGCCGCCCGCCATGATGCCGTTTGCCGCCCAGGCCAGAGCGTACGGCGGACACGGGTGCATCAGCAGCTTCCCCTTCACGCGCGGAGCAGACAACACGCAGGACGTCAGGGAGTGAAGGAGTAAGTACAGTAACTCAGTCACAGAATGACTCACTAAACGAGTTAATAAGTCAGTCAGTCAATAAATAAGTCAGTAAGAGAACGGGTTAGTCCGTCAGTCTGTTAGTTATTAACTCAGAGAATGACTCAGCAGGTGAGTTAGGAAATAAGTCGGTAAGAGAATGACTCACTCAGTCACTAAGTAAAGGAGTCAGTAAGTGACAGAGTAAATGAGTCAATCAGTAAGTGAATGAGTTAGTCAGTCAGTTATTAACTCAGTTAGAGAATGACTCAGTAAATGAGTTAGTAGATAAGTCAGTTAGTGAGTGAATGAGTTAGTCAGTCAGTTATTAACTCAGTCAGAGAATGACTCATTAAATGAGGTAAATAAGTAGTGAGTGAATGAGTTAGTCAGTCAGTTATTAACTCAGTCAGAGAATGACTCATTAAATGAGTTAGTAAATAAGTCAGTTAGTGAGTGAATGAGTTAGTCAGTCAGTTATTAACTCAGTCAGAGAATGACTCACTAAATGAGTTAGTAAATAAGTCAGTTAGTGAGTGAATGAGTTAGTCAGTCAGTTATTAACTCAGTCAGAGAATGACTCACTAAATTAGTTAGTAAATAAGTTAGTGAGTCAATAAATAAGTCAGTCAGAGAATCTCTTAGTAAATGAGTCAATCAGTAAATGAATGAGTTATTCAGTCAGTTCATCGGTCAGTAAATGAGTCAGTCAACAAATGAGTCGGTCAGTAAAAGAGTCGGTCAGTAAATGAGTCGGTCGTAAATGAGTCGGTCGGTAAATGAGTCGGTCGGTAAATGAGTCGTCAGTAAATGAGTCGGTCAGTAAATGAGTCGGTCAGTAAATGAGTCGGTCGGTAAATGAGTCGGTCAGTGAGTCTGGGATCACAGACGTTAGATGCTGTCAGTACCTGAGAATCTCCTGATCCTTCATCGTCAAAGAAATATCGTACGACTGTTCCGTCAGCGTGACCAGAGAGGATTCCTTTACCTGAGACACTGACACACACACACACACACAACAGAGAGTTTACAAACAAACAATGACTTCACGTCAGACGTGAGTGAGTAACCGTTACAAACAAAGTGTGGCGTGCGTTTACTTGGACGTGAGTGAGACGACGCAGGTCTCTGTGCTGTAGACGGTCGAGGACCTGTTTGTCTGCGTGTTAGCGAGACGAACCTGTGGAACACAAACAAACACAAACAACAGCCACCATTTTACACACAACAGCTGCTTATATTCATATAAATATTATTATTATTATTATTATTATTATTATTGTTGACTCACTTTGCCGTCAACTAATCCGTAAACAATGGCGTGTTCTGCAGGCCACAGCAGACGAGTCACCGCGCTCTGTGACAATAAAACATCATTATCACGTAAAATGTAACTCCTGCATGAAAGATTGTTTCCAGTAATGATTAAAACTATCCTCTAAAGTCTATCATAGATTAAGAACTTATTTTTCCCCCTTTATTTCACTATCAGAGAGAGTTTTTCAGTGATTTGTAAAATTGCCAACTCTCCTGCACCAAACCCCATTGAGAAAACCAGTGATTTAAGCTCACGGGGACAAAGGAGCTGCTGGTCCGCCGCTGCCTCGCGTGGTCAGTTTGTGTCACTGATGTTAATCCGACCAAAGGATTTCAAACGCCGAAGTGACGAAAATAACACGTTTGAATTTACTGACGGAGGCCGAAGTGGATCAACAACTCCTGTGTGCCTGTGACGTTAAATCGCTGATTTTCTCTATGGGGTTTGGTGCAGGGGAGCGAGCGCTTCACAAAACTTCAATTTTCAATGAAAAAACCCCTGAATTTCTGAATGTTCTTAATGTTTTCTTCAAGCTTTCATGTATGAAATGTACCAAAAAGATGATTAGTACATTCTAAGTTGCTAATTGTAAGTGTAAAATATGATTAATGTAACATTAAACAATGAAATTGTGCGACTCTGACAGGTTTTTCACACATTTGCTCACCGTCTGAACAAACTTGTTGCAAATTGCTTTCTTGTCGCCCCTTGGAAAAACAGAGAACGCAGATTAAAGTGTGTTTTCATAATAGATGTGTGGGTTTCTTCATTTTAAAGATGGAAACATTAGAACGTACCATTCCTCTCCGATCCTGTACACAAATATGATGTTGTCAGACTGGCCGATGGCGATTTTGGTGGAGTCCGGTGAGAACGCCATGTCGTTGACCGTGTAGCTCTGTTTTCCATACTGGAAAAAAGAAGAATTATGATTGAAAATTACAATGTAAAGTCTTTTTTGGAGGTATATTCACCATAAACTGATGATTTACATCGAGAAGAATGCGCTAAGAAACATAAAGCTACAACAGAGTGTCCATTATTTTTAATTTTCAATAATTATCTATATATAACTACTTTTATACTAGTTTGATATTTTTTAATATTCTGCTTCAATCGTTATTTTTACCAATGAATCGATTTGTTGTGTGGTCCAGAAAATCTCGATATAATGATGTTTTCAAACGTCTATTCACTGTTAATGATTGTGTGTTGTTATATGGAGCAAATAAGCAAGAAAATATTCATGTTTAAGAAGATGAAAAAAAATAAAAAGGTCCTTACAAATACAAGTGAATATCTCTGTGAAATAATTAAGAAAACACAGAAAATAACTTTACATTAACAGTTAATTCCACGTTATTTCCACTAGAGATTCCCATTATTGTGACACAGTTCAACCTCATGCTTCGTAACGTGTTTCTACATTTATTCCTCTGTCCTCGTGTGTCCTCACGTGTCTCACCTTGGCGTCCAGGGGTTTGGTGGAGAACTTGTCCCTCCGCTCTCCCTGCTCATCGTAGAGAAGCACCACTCTGTCCACAGTGCACACGGCAAACTTCGCGTTGTTCGGCGCCCAGGACATGCACGTGACCTTAGCTGCGCCCTCCTGTGGACACAGAGAAGACGGACGGACCAAGACCAAGAAAAAGAAAAAGTTGTCAGGATAAAGTTTTAAATATTACAATATTAATAACGATCACGATAAAATAAGCCAGTAACATGTATGGACAGAAACATTACCACATGTATAGTGTCTCAAATTATGTTTTTAACGATACATACTGAACCTGTTAGACTGCTACTGAGGACAATGACACATATGTGGCAAGGAGACAAATTGACAACAAAAATTGCCAAAAAAATGACCAGAAAGACATCATTTGACCATAAAAATGCATTAAAATTACCACAAGGACACACAATTTGAGCACAAAGAGCAACAAAATGACCACGAGACATAAACTGACCACAAAGTAGCAAATTGGAGACAAAAAATGAACACAGAGACATAATTTGACCACAAAAATGCATAAAATGACAACAACAACAACACACAACTTGCCCACAAAGAGGAGCAAAATTACAACAAAGAGACAAAAATGTCAACAGAAACTAAAAATGACCACAAAGAGACATAAACTGACCACAAAGAGACATAAACTGACCACAAAGAGAGGTAGACTGAACACAGAGAAACATAACTTTACCATAAAAAACACAATGACAACATCCAGACACAAAATATCTGTGACAAAAATGCCATACAAAACAAAACAACCACAATAAGAGCTCAAACAGCGTCCATCAGTCTGTGTCCATCTTCTTTTAAATAAAGATGTCCATGTTTTGTACCAGGGGGCCAGATGTTACATTATTCCCTAATGGTGTGTCGAACTCATGCCAAACCTCGTTAAAGATTTAACTATTTTACTTGTAACAAGTGTTGTTATTTTGTCCAGAGACATGGACAGCACGGTAACACCTTCACACTATCCTATCCCTTAAAACGGCGTATTTAACTGAGCTATTATTTCGCAATTTTCTCTCTAATTTGCCACTTTTTCAACTGTTCTGGGGCACGAAAGGCGCCGCGGCGGCTAGCAAGCAAAGTGAGGCAACGGTGAAAATCTGTATTTATTACCGATAAAGTGTGGATTAGAGATGCTTATTCGTGAGCCGATTTAAACGGAGTGAAACTATGTTTATTTACACGTTTACAGACGTGATATTTCACAGTATTATCACTTTTAAAATATGACGTTCCCCTCCAGCATCGGTTAGCATTAGCCTGAAGGTTTGTCAGTGAACTCACCTGCGGCGTTAACAGTGTCTTCAGATGCTTCAGCTGCATTTTCCCGAATCTTTGAGAAGTTTTGCGCTCGCAAAGGCCGATAAAAATGCAGAGTCACGGTGGATGTATTGCTCAGAGAGTGGTCATTTTGCGGAGGAGAGGCTGTGAGCTAGCAGCTAGCAGAGAAGACGACATCTTTGTAGTAAACAGAACAGCGATCTCCTTAGTTACCGCTGAGGACCGCGAGGACGGGAGGCTGTGGTGCGTTCACGTCCCGGGAAATATTCGTGAAATGTCAGTTCTTTCCCCCCGAGTTCACCAGTGACTCAAAATACAGTTTATGTTCACCAAATATTAAACATGAATGCATTAATCTATGGTTAATAAATGGTGCGGTGTGTTTATGACTCGTCCAAAATCATTTTCAGTAACCGGGGACAGTAGTAGAATACACATTTTCTTACGGAATGAATGGGGAAAATGTGTATAAATTGAGTGTCTTTGATAATTTAATCACTCTGGTTGCCACAGTAACCTGTATGAAGATGAAGGCGGGATGGGAGGACAAGGGCTAAATCCGCCACCATTCATTTTCAACTGGGCGATTAAAGGTAGAAGTACAATAATAGAGACTGGAGAAACAACAGCGTGGATTATGACTCAGCATTTTTCTCCAAATTGTAAAAACTGTCCTACATGGCTACAGGGTTAATTAAATGTCACATTATGTGTTTTTATTTAAAACAATTGGAGCCGGTTAAAGACAGTAAAGGCAAATGGAACAAAACAGTAGTGGAGATGCCGGGGATCGAACCCGGGGCCTCATACATGCAAAGCATGCGCTCTACCACTGAGCTACATCCCCTTCCGGTGTGGAGAAGCGGCGTGGTAGCTTATGTAATTCATCAAACGTACCGATTTTGATAATGGCAAAAGTATAAATAGATTTTATGTATTTATTTGATCTGGAAATTCAATTGTAATCTATACAGTGGTTAATAATGAGAATGTGCCGATGTGCCGATCTACATAAAAAGGACTTGTTTTAGTGACAAATAAACAAAACGCTATGTTGTAAAAGGAATTATGTTAAAATATGTTCATATAGTTGATGTTTTTAGGACAGAAATGTGAATTACTCAACATAGACATGAGAGTAAGGATATTATTTGATTACAGGCTTTGACAGTTTGTGCAGATATTATAATAATAATAAAAAAGAGATGGTAAGTTTTCAACATTGATAATAATAATGTGTTTTTGTGGTCCTAATATTAACAAGAATGTTACACATACAATTATAACATAGGAAATCGATTATAACATGGGTTATTTGACTTTATTGTTAGTTATTTTGAAAAATGTCCTTGTATGACATTGGTTCACCTGTGGAAAACTCAAATATATGAATGGATTTGTTCATTTTAAATTACAATAAGTGTTTTTATTGTTGTGATAAAAACAACACGAGAAATCAACACTAACCCAGGTCACGTGACTGCCATATTTATTGAAATAGTGTTTCATTGTACGTCCATTTAAACCATAATCATTTGTCCATTGATTTAAAAAATCATTTACTTGAAGATAAAAAACCATTTAGTATCAGACAAATGTTTATTTCCAGTATTTAAATCAGCTACGCGTGTTCACCAGTTTGACCCGGTCCCTGACCTTTGACCTCACGAGCGTGAAAGAGAACACAAGGTATTTTTTAACTCATTGATACGACGGAACTGGCTAAATGGACTAAAGCCGATAAACAGATTACACCGACTATTTATAGGCTCAGGAGGAGCAGAGACGCTGCTGCTGCTGCTGCTGCTGCTGATGATGATGATGATGATCAGTGAAATAAACAGAGGAATACCAACTGCAACGCTGTCAAAAAAAAAATGTGTACATTAAATGACTTCAATAAATTCAAATTGTACTGCAAAACTTCATTTACCAAAGTTACAATGACAAAATAACCCCCCCAACTATTTTCTGATGCTGAAATTATAAAGAAAAATGAGCAAAACAACGCAAATTATTGTTGGGGAAAAGACGAGATAAAATGAAATCAAATTCATGAGAAAACAGTTACAATCTTAAGAAATGAAAGTTAAGGAGTTAAGTTACAACAAAAAAAAAAACTTTTTTGTATGAATTAAAATTATTAAGTTATGACGGCCATGTTTTGAGAAATATATATATATATATATATAATAAATATTAATGTGTACATGGGCATGAATCTGTGCGTGTATATATATAGCATTTAACTTTGAATATCCTGTATATGAGAGGAATTAATTTATATCAACTTAAATAGTTTCTAATGTAATTATTTTTTAATTTGCATTGTCCTATGTGGGTTTATATGTATATATAATTATTTGTATGAGGGAACATTTTCAATATACGAGGAAAACTAAATAAAAATGTACAAAAATGAAGCTGAATCTCATCATTTCCACATGTGAGTACAAACACGAGACAGGAAGTTATAAAATCCCCATTTTTATTTGCTTGATTTTTCATTTCATCGACTCATTTACAGATCGTCCACAGGAAACTTAAACGGTGAGTGACACGCCCCCAAAATAAACAACAAACAAAACAAACAGAAAAACAGCTTACAAAATAAACCTCGTCTACAATGATATAAATGATCTTCCTCCTTTCATTCGTCCAACCCTCACCCACACTTTGACCAAAACTGAATTATTTCTGTGAGATTTAAATAAAAAAGTAAGAAATGAAACAGCTTGAACAGATGTGAGCAATGAATTATTTACAATTTTTAAAAATAAAATAAATATGTCTCTGTTCAGTGCTGCACAGCCTCCACGCTCTTAATTTGAAATCAGACCAAATCAAAACACCTGAAATCTAACTTTTACAGCCTTAAAACGTTTATTTGTATTATATGAAATAAGAACGTTCATGTTGAAGACGTCATCAGTCGCTGGCAAAAGGAAAACATTTAAAAATATGTGTTTTTTGATCAAAGGGAAAAAATATTTGTTTTGAAAAAAAAATGAAAATCCCAAAAACATCCAAACAAAACTAACTTAACTTCCAAATGACAAAATATTTGCTAAAATTTTATCTTGGACAGGATCTTTATGTTTAAAGTAGCCTAATTTAAAGGGAAAAGTTGTTATTTTTTAAGGGCAGACTAAAAATGATACACACACATACACACAAATAAAAGGGTGGTTCCAGCTTTGGAATGAAATGTTTATATTGTCTGGATTAAAGGTTGGAAAAAACAAAATTTTGAAGAGTAACAATATAATGCAGACGTTTGAGTCGACAACACTGAAACGCTAATGACACTTTTCCATTTCACAGTTATAGCTCTAGGTTGTTTTCCATTACCAATATTGAGATTTCAGACATTTCCTTTTGCTAAACGTTGGAGATCAACGTGTGTTTTCAGGGATTTTTTTCAACTGTAATCTCCAGTTCGGCATTGGCCGCTTTCATTCGGACGGCTCAGCGCGCTTGGAACCTCGTCAGAGCAGGTACTAAAAAAAGGAACCAAGCACCACATTCTATCACTGATGAAAAAGCAAAATAACGAGTCGTGCAAACTGCATAATGGAAAAGCGGTATTAACTAAACAGTACAGAAGAAAATAAAAAGTCAGTGAATACATCTCATGAAAAGGAAATGTGTGTTTGATTGAGACGTAGATGTATAAATGTTCAGGGATCCAGATCCACTCCAGGTTTCACGTAGGGCGTCATGTTCTACAGACTGATGATCAAGACCTCTCTGTAACAGTGGAGGTTGGGTGTGCGTTACATAACACGTTTATCTTTTTAAATGAAGTCGTGCTCACGTGCACACAAGAGACAAAGACTAAATGGTTTAGTCCTCTCCAGATAAAATGGGAGTGCCTCAAATGAGCAATAAAGACAGTCGAGTGCTCACTTCATGTTCTCTTCAAGGGGCCAAAAGAATTAAATTAAATTAAAAAACCAACTTAATTTAGTTAAATTAGCAGATTACGCCTCGGATGTAAGACTTAAGTGAATCTGGACCTGAGGTCGTGGATAAAAGTCGATGTGCTTTCTGTGGTTCTGGAAGCAGACGAGGTTCAGTAAAGAAAGATAAATCGTACGACCCGAGTAAAAAGAAACTAAAACACGTCTTCAAGAGACGACTTTGACAGAACAGACTTATTTTAGAGAGAGAGAGAGAGAGAGAGAGAGAGAGAGAGAGAGAGAGAGAGAGAGAGAGAGAGAGAGAGAGAGAGAGAGAGAGAGAGAGAGAGAGAGAGAGAGAGAGAGAGAGAGAGAGAGAGAGAGAGAGAGAGAGGCCCTGACCTGGTTTAGCTACATGGAGCCGTTAGCTTTGGTCTACAACGTAAATCTGTAACAAAAAAAGCAGCAAAACTATTTATATCTGACAAATAAAATCAAACCTTTAATAGAGATGTTCAGATAACAATTTTGGTAGAAAAGAAATGGCTCCGTGAGAGAATCCAACATTACAGAGGTGATGCTAATGCTACATAGTGTTCTGCCATTGAAAGGACTGCTCTTAAAAGTGACTACTTGTGGTGTAGCATTAGCCAGAGCTAACAAAAATGTGGCTAATGTTACGTGTCAAGAGTTAACTTCCTCTTTGAGATTCTTAAAAAAAAAAGTGATTTAAAAGAACGTAGCATTAGCCAGAGCAAGCTAAATATTATTCACCATTGGGCAATATTTTAGCTAGCTCTGGATAATGCTGTAAGCGCTCCTAAAAAAAACACCCACAACTTTCCAGTGGCAGTTGGGGTACACTACAACTGGAAAGTACGCGTTTTAGAATTGTGAAGAGGAGGTGATTTCTGCAAGAGTAGAATTAGCCGTAGTTCTTCACATGAGCCTAAAAAACCACAGTACTTTCTGGTAGCTGTTGAGCTACACTGCCCAAGGAAAATGGGGAGGTTATTGAATTCCACAGACGAGGTGATTTCTGGTAGCGTGGAATGAGCCACTGCCATTGGAAAAGTACAGTTTTTAGAATTCCATAGGTGGTGATTTCTGGTAGCGTTAGCCAGAGCTAGCTAAAACATTTGCAATTTGGCAAAATTTCACACTGGAAGGTCCCGCACATGTATTGTATTGCTGACTTCCGTTTCAAAAGGTGGCACTAGTGTCATCAATAGCAATTGATTACGTAATCATTTAAAAAAGGAAATCTTCTGGGTTTTTTTTAGTATTGGCTAAAAAAAAAACATTTAAAAATAAGTAGCTTCAATACAGAAGACATTACCAGTGAACACAACATTAATGTGATGTTAAAATGTTGTTGCTGCCTTTTATTTACTTATTTACACCATGTTATTAGTTAACTGGGTGATATTTGAGGTTTTTGATGACGTCGGATTTAAGATATTTAAATTTTCTGGTGATTATGGAGAAATATCGCACTTGGTTTGGCTCATCTCTGGTAAAAAAAAAAAATGGTATCGGAACATCTCTAAATTATGTTCCACTGTATGGCATCTTAAATACAGATTACAGTATCCTTCTAGTCGGAGGGGTGGGGGGGTGGCACATGACGACATGTTAGCTGGTTCACTGAGTTACGGGTTCAACTCAGAGCAGGTTCCTCCATGTGTTGTGGGTGCGTATTCCAGTGCTGTACAGTGTACGGGATTGGGCATGCATTCAGACAAAAAAAAAAAAACAAAAAAAACACATGCACTCGGACGAGAGTCAAGTCTCCGCCTCCTGATCGACACCGGGAATCTCCAGAGTCTCCAGAGTCCGGCTCAGACATTATCCGTGAACGTCAGGCCGCGTCTCTTCTCACCTTCAGACCGCGTCGTCGTATGAAATGTAGCAGTGACTCGGTTCAGAGGTCGGCTCCGCTTGTGTCGACCGAAGATTTTTTTATTTTTCCAGAACGATGGAGAGCGAGCGCCATTTAGCCGCTCCTTTAAAAGAAGAAGAAAAGCCTCGGCGTGCGTTTGCTGTTCTGCTGCTGTTGCCCGCTAACGTTTTGCTTGGGATTCTTTC
Source organism: Solea senegalensis (assembly GCF_019176455.1). NCBI lineage: Eukaryota > Metazoa > Chordata > Actinopteri > Pleuronectiformes > Soleidae > Solea > Solea senegalensis. Next base: position 19,464,795 of record NC_058037.1, read on the forward strand.
AGAGTAAGTTTAACACCAAACAAAGTGGCTTTCGTTTGCAAAAAAAATAAGTTAAAATGGAAGAAATGTAAAAACAAAAATGGGCCAGGTAAGAAATTGAATTCCAGTTCTGGATTATGGATAAATCATGTTATTCGTAATCGCGGCGCCCCAGTGTCAGTCACATCCTTACTGGTTGAAATGGGATTATTATTATTATTATTATTATAATTATAAAGCGCCTCCAACGCGAGTCCTGGAAACCTGCACTGACTCCAGAGTCACGTCCTTGCGACTGGAAGCGAGCAGCGAGGGTGTGTGAAGATTTCAATGAGGCTCTCACAGCTTTGTGGTTTAATTTACACAAACACGCCTCCATTTTTTAAGTTCCATGGGGGCTGAGAGCGTCCACCTCGCAGGTGATGTCCAGTGAGGGGAGGGGGAGATGAGATGGAGCCGGTAAAGAGGGACGAGGACTCAGGCGAGGGCTCGACTGGCTGCTGGTGGATCTCTGGGTTTTTCTGGATCTCTGGCTGCAGTTGGATGTGGCAGGGTCATAAAAGAGGCTCAAAAGGCTAAAGAGGAACATGGAGAGAGAAGAGAAGAGGAGATCAAGAGTGAAATGAGGGATGAGATTCAAACACACAGCAACTGTCCAGTAATCGCAGGACAAAACTGAACAAGATTTCCAGAACATTCAGATCTGAAAGACTTTTAATCCAGATTACGTAAACATTTGACCACTTTTTGAATTTCATTTCAAATACGTGATGAACTGTGATTCAATGCACTACAAGCACAAGGTTGCTGCTACCTTTGGTTCTTTTCAGTGCAGTTGTAAACCTAAGTTTACACATATTTCAATGAGTTTAATAGAAGATAAATTAGTAATAAATGAGTCCTTTATAAGTGCCACAGGAGGGAATTCCATCTCCACATTTAACCGAACCTCTACTAGAAACCTTCCTAGAAGTAGGAGCAGGAACATCTTGCTCAGGGGTTCCCTGGCACTTTCTTTGACCTGGTGGGGACTCAAACCAGCAACCCTCACTTTCCACTTGGCCATGGGCTGCCCTCAAAATCAATTAGGAGTTGTTAAAAATTGCAGTGTACGGCGGAGTATTAAGGCCACATTTAAAAAAATTGAAATTCACACATTTCTCAACATGGCACTAATGTTCCATCGTAGCAGTGTGAGACAAATACTTCCAAAAAACTGACTTAAGTGCACAATCGAATTGTAACCCCTGAATTGTGACGGAATCAAGAGTTAGAAAATCTGTAACGACTGAAATTTACAGCGCGTGTTACCCAGCTTTAGACAAACAGCACTGCTCTACAATACAGCAACGTAGCAAAACACAATTAAATAGAGATCCTTTCTACCGTTATGAGTGTTGGGGCTGAAAATGAAACTGTCAGTAGAACAGGAAGTCCAGACTATAAACGGTCGAAAAAAAAAGTTTCATACCTGTCAGCTTCTGCTCGCTGAGGCTCCTCCACATCATCACTTTCCTGTGGAAGAGTAGGAGGAAAAAAAACATGTCATCCCATCCAATGACCAAAAACAAACAAAAATTAAATTGTAGAATGAAAACAAATGTTTTGTCTTCAGGAAAATAAATAAAAACAGTTTAAAAGGTGCAAACTGTTATCACCAGGCAGTTAGTATGAAACGATGCAGTGTAAAAAATAATGGCAACAATACGACAGTCAAGTTATTTCATGATACAGCTCTTTGGGTTTAATACGACTGTGACAACAACAAGCGCATGAATGACGACAATAACAACAACAACAAGCGAGACAGCGTGGTTGAAGGAGTGGTTTTTGTTATGGATGCGTGAAGAAGCAGGACAGTGCAGCCAGGCATGGATGGACGACAGTGCGACACACACACAGATCGGACGACGACGCGGCTCTTACGAGTCATTTCGACTCTGGTAAAGTCTCTCCGGGGTTTTCTTCCCCCGCTGGACTGGTCGGCGACTGCGGCCCCCCCTGTGGAGGCGGAGGCATGGGCATCGGCAGGGGAATGGGTGCACTCTGGGCGTCGGGACTTTGTGGACCCATGTTAGACGTGGGCTGGCCTATGATTACTGTGTTACCTGTCGAGTTGGAGCATGGAAACAATAAAAAACCCGGCTGTGTGAAAGGATTTTACAAGAAAAGAAAAATCACACCATGGGCTCATTTTAGTTTCCTTTTTTAATACATATCAAGTTAGTGCACCTGCTGTTTGTGTGTGTGTGAGAACTAGTGACCTCTACTGGTAAGACTGCAGATTGCTGAACCTCTTTCCCAAGCACGTAAGGAAACTATTGCTTATTGCTTTTCCATTACACAGTTCCAGCACGGCTCGGCTCGACTCTAGTTTTATTTATTCAGTATTTAGGCGATACTGAAATGTGACGTCGACAGAATGCCGGCCACTGATTGGTCAGAGAGTGTCGACAGTGGAAGAGTCACAAGCGCAGCGTCCGACACGAGAATCAAACCGAACGATGCTGAACTGTAGTTCAGTTAAAAGGACTTGAAATAATCGCTGAAAACCTGCGTTAATCTCCAACATTTAGCAAAGGAATTGTCTAAAATGCCAATACTTAACAGGAGCCTGGTGTATGTAGCGACAGCACTGCTGAAAGCGACCGTGAGCTCAAATCACGTCCCGCTGAGTGGTATTTCAGTTCAGGAGTCTGTGCTGCAGTCATGCAGGAACAACTGATTCTAATGATTCATTTACTCCCAAAATAACTGCGTTGACTCTCACGAGTTTGTGTCGCTTATAAAGCGATGCCACGCCATTCATGTAGCTGTGCTTTGACTCCGCCCACATTGAGGAGGGTACTATGAAGTAATAGAAAAACCATACCAAACCAAGTTGAGTCGAGCTGGAACTGTACAGCCTAGAAGCGCCATATACTGTATGTTGGCTGTGACCAAGGCTTTTGTAAAAAGGGTCTCTGGAGTCAGCGATGAGACTACTTCTACACCCTGCGGCGACCTCTCACCTCCGTCCTGCTCCGCCTTGATCTGAGCCTCCAGGTCCTCGGGGTCGACGTACTGGTAGCTCTCGTCATCGTCAGGCGGTTTGCACTTGCCGCAGCAGAAACAGCAGCAGCAGCAACAGCAGCAGCAGGTGAACAGTGTACAGCACAGGACCAGACCCTGCATGGGAGAGGGAAGCTAATCTTTAAATACATACACAACTGCAACTGCTACACAATTACAAACAATAAAAATCATATTAAACCTTGTAAAAAGGACGAGTTAAACCCATTTTATTGATTTACATTATGATAAATTAAATAATCAACCGATAAAGCATCTTGGGGAGTTAAGTTACGAGGATATAAACAAAGTTTTGTTGGGTACACAGATTCTGAAGATAAGATACAAGATTTTTGTTGTGCTGTGTTGGCTCCAAATGCATGAACAATAAAGCAAAGCTCACAAATAGGCCAATATTTTCAATCCCAAATTAAATATCTCAATACATTTTCTCATAATGAACATGAAAACCCACTGAATAAAACATGAATTACAACGAGAGTTTAAGGTCACACACCTTGAACCACCACTTGGACATGAGGAAGTAGTATTTGACGCTCTCCTCTCCAAACTGCTCGGACACGTACAGGCCCATGGAGCCGTACTCATCGTAAATCTTCCTCTTGGTCTCATCGTTTAAGATAGAGTTAGCGTTGTTAATCTCCTTAAACTTCTCCGCCGCCTCTGGGTTGTCTGGGTTCTTGTCCGGGTGATACTTCAGCGCGAGTTTTCTGACAGGAGAGAAAGAAACAGAGGCAAATGTTGTTATTTTGAGTTACTTTTCCTTAGTCTTCTGTAACATTAGGATTTTGATATTTAACAGACCAAAAGAAGGTCTTAAATTGAGGAAATAATCCAGAGATTAATTAAAAATGTAGCCTAAATACAAAATTTTTCCTCTTATTTTTTTTGCACATTTCAGACTTTGGTGACATTTTCCAGCCCAATAAAAGTTTAGCTACAATCCGAAAAGTAATTAAAAAAATAATTTGAACACAATTAGTTTCTTTCATTAGTATCTTTTTTTGTTACTTCTCTTAATATTATTAATAATCACTTTGTGTACGTCCAGATTTTAAATGGTTGGTTAAATTAAATTAGACTTTTAAGAAATTCTGATGCCATTTTCAGAATTTTGTGACATTTCACAGAACAAAAAAAGTGATTTGAGGAAATAATCCCCAGATTAAGTAAAATTATCAAATTATTTAGTATTTTTCCAGTTAATTTTATTAATCTTATCAATAACATGTAACAATAAAAATAACATGTACGTATATTTTCAGATTTTGGAAATTTCGAAGAATTTAAACAAGTAATTAAGAGAGGAAATCATCCCCAGATTGACTGAAAATTAAAATAATCCTAATTTGCAGCCCAAATACACACTTTAACCCAAAATTAACATATTTTGTTCATTTTCTTGTGCTATTTAATAATCAATATGAATATTGACATTCTAATGCCAATTTCAAAATATTGTGACATTTCACAGAACAAAAACAAAGTCATTGATTGAGGAAATAATCCCCAGATTAACTGAAAATGAATTTTACAGCCCAAATACACAAGCTAATACAATTTTTTTCTAATTTTTTCAGTTGTTTTTCTTAATCTGATCAATAATCATCATGATAGATTGTGGACTGTTGATTAAATGAAACGAGAATATTCTGATGCCAATTTCACCATTAAGTGACATTGCAGTAGTAAATAATCCACAGATTATCTGAAAATGAGAAGAATCCAGACTTCATACAATATTTGGTATCTGGTTTTTAGTTACTTTTCTTGGTCTCATCAATAACCAGAATTAATATTTTCAGATTTTGAACTGCTGGGTCAATCAAATGAGGAGGAAGAATTAGGAGTGAGGGAATTACAGCCCCGCTCCCACTGCTGTAACGTGAAATTTGTCAACACATGATTATTCAATACCCAGAGAAATAATGACCCATTCTGCAGGAACTAATCCTGCTGCTGCTGACTGAGACAGATTAAAAGGTGGACACTCACCTGTAGGCTTTCTTAATGTCCTCAGCAGTTGCTCCTTTCTCCAGCCCTAGCACCTTGTACACACTCTCCCCCGCTGTGGACATCTTCCTCTGGGGACGGGAGGCGTTCGGTTCAGCCATGGCTCACCTCTGATGGAGGAAAGGGAAAAATAAATAAATGACTTTATCACATAATTATCCAGGGAGCGCGACTCGGGTGATTAGTGCTTGGAAGATCATGTTGGCGCATGTTGTAAGAGTTGGTCCCACGAGACCAGCGGAGACATTAGAACGTCTGACTGCGGAGACTTTGATGCAACTTCTCACCTCCACTGTTTACCAAAGGAGACGTCCAGGTCTGGACAGTGACTCAGCGTTTGAGTAACACACAACAGAGTTGTACAGACACATTTTATTTATTTAACCTTTATTTAACCAGGCGTGTCCCATTGAAATCAAAATATCCCATTTGCAAGGGAGACCTGGAAGCAGAAATGTATTTCAATTACACTGAAAATAGGACAAATGCAACGATTATTCGGTTGTTAATCGATGACTAAATTAATCAAATACTCTGATAGTCGATAAGTCGATTTTAGAGGGTTCTTTTTACAATTCAAACAAGCTTTGTGAATTTTCAGCTTCTTAAATGTGAATATTTTCTGGTTTCTTTGCTCCATTTGACAAAAAAAACATTGACATTGGAGAACATCGTGATTACCAAGTTTGGTAAACACTGATATATGAATGTGAATATTTTCTAATCTAATCAAGCTCTGTGAATATTTTCTAATCTCTGAATGTGATTTCCAGATTTGGTAAACACTGATTGGCATTTTTCAACATTTTCCTACATTTTCTGGAAAAAGAAAATACTCGATTAAATCGAGAAAATAATGGGCAGATTACTTGATTCTAAAAACCACCGTTAGTTGCGGCCCTCATTGAAAACAACAAACATCAGATAACATTACATTTACATAAAACACAATGTGGACTGGAACCATTTCAACAGAGCTTTGAACTCATTCAATGTAACGAGGGCTTGAATTTGAAGCTCAGATTGAAATTTGTTCTGTGCTGAAAATATAATAAATAAAAGATAAAGTTATGCTTTCGTAAAGGTAATGACCAATGACTTAATTTATGCAAGTTAATATTCTGTTCTCAGAAACCTGATAAATATTGCTAAATGGACATAAACTTCACTGTTTCATCCAAAAGTTTAGACAGGCGTGTTGTGGTGTGTCTTTCTATTTAATTAAAACTCGACATACTTACATAATTTAGTTTACACCACATTTTATTCAGAAAACCAGTCACAACAGTGCAGCAGAGATAAAACACAGATTGGAGGGAGAGACTATTACACACACAAACAGGCGCAGACTTATTCAGCGATACAAATAATGCTGTCCGGGTCGTTGACCAAAGAAGATTACATTTTGCTGATCTCACAGATTACCCGTCCAAGTCCACGTCAGAGAGAGAGGGAGAGAGGGAGAGAGAAAGAGAGGGAGAGAGAGCCTGATCCCAAACCTTAACCACAATTCAAAGCTTACTCCTAAACGTAAACCAGTTCCTCAGAAAATGAGGTTCCTGGTACTCATGAGGACTACTGGTCCTGACAAGGTCAGTGTTTAAACAATTTTCTTCGGGATAATAAAAGTATTCTGATTGATGACAGAAACGGATTTCCAAAGAGGTAGCACTGGCAAGAACACACACGTTTCCATGACATCACACTGACTTACTTTCATTTGCCGGAGACTGACTCTAACTTTGACCTAACCATACAACACGTTTTCACCTTAAAATGTAGTAAATTACATTATGGGGACTTGATTTTTGTCCCATAAGGAAGACGAGTCCCCCACAATGTGTAATCAGATTTAAGGGCCCCACAACATGTAAGAAGCCAAATAAATAAATAAATAAATAAAAAACAACTACTGACATTACTTGATTCATAGACTATTAATTGATTACTATTTTGGTAATCGATTAATCAGGATTAAACAGGTTTTACGATTTTTTTTGGCTTCTTACATGTGAGCATTTTCTGGTTTCTTTGCTCCACATAAACAAAGAAATCATTAAAAACTAAAATATATCGAAAAGAATCGTCAGTTGTAGCCCTAGTTCAAACTGAACAAACACTGTCAGACATATTTACTGGAAACATAGACAGAAATTTAGAGCAGCAACTAACGATTATTTTCATAATAGATTAATCTGTCAATTATTTTCATAATCAATTAATCTGTCGATTATTTTCATAATCGATTAATCTGTCGATTATTTTCATAATCGATTAATCCGTCAATTATTTTCATAATTGATTAATTGATGAATCGTTTGTCCACAAACCAAAATAATTCACTTTAAATGAGTTCTTTGTTATCCAGCGCAAAGAAATGAAGAAAATATTCGCATTTAAGAAGCTTAAACAATTAGAAATCTTGTTTTAACCATGAAAAAAAACTTCAAACCGATTATCTATTATAAAAATAGTTGCTGATTAATTTAGAAATTGATTAATAATCGATTGTTTCAGCTAAACTGGATGTTTTTCATTTCAGATTGAAAACTGATTAAAAACCCAGACGATTTCTCATTGTTCATTACAACAATTTTGTAGATTTCCTCCAAGTTTCCAACACAACAATTTAATTATTTATTTATTTATTTAAGGTTAGTTTGCATCATAAATGTTTTTTTATTGTCATTGCATATAAAAACAAACACCTTTATTGTGAAATTATGTGAAGCACAGTTGGGACTTTTCTTCACTTGAGCGCCCCCTACTGACCAGACTTGAAGCCCATGTGGCCACCAGGTTGTTTGACTTGAACTTGGCATTTATCGCTGTTAATTCCTCTACTTTTGTTCAATAATGAGCTGTTATTTGGCGTTACAGAGTGCTAAAAATAACCACACTAACAATATCTGCTGTGTTCCCGTCAGTGGGACACAACACTGCTACACTTTGTACACTAAAATCCCTGTCCTGAGGGTTTCTTACAGGAAGTGAAGTCTGGATTAAGTGGCTGATAACCCCTCTTGCTTATTCACTTATGGGTGTTTGGGGTTTTTTTTAAGCAAGAAAGAAAAATAGAGGGGTAAAAAAAAGGGCAGCTTTTGATTTAACGCTCCATCATCCGGTCAAAGCCCTGTGTTTTGCGACTTAAAATTAATCTTCACACCGTTGTTTAGATGCTTTTAATTGTAACAGATGTTGTATCTGTGGAAAAATGGCCCTGAGAGAATTTGAAATTAAAGCAGCATTAGATTATTGGGAGCTAATGGGAATAAAAGACTAATTGAGTAATTTTTTAAGGCAAGTGATTCATTTACAAGATAGAATCAGTGACATTTTCAATTTACTAATTAGCCTGTGTGTCAGACTTAAGTGCAAAATGTACATCAATCCAACTAAATTAATCACTAATCAAAATGGCAAAACATATAAGGGCAATTAACATTTTAAATTATTTTAAAAAAAAAATATTTTCTGGTTGTGATTCTGGAGATTAAAAATCAGCAGCACATTTTACACGTGACAGAATTCTTGATTAATCGGTTTGAAATTTGGCATTTTTTTAAAATCACCAGTATTGGCAGATAACTGACTAACTTTTTTATTTATTTATTTACTTATTTAATGCACAAACCCAAAGAGAAACTGAGTCAGAATCCTGACTGGACTAAAATCTGCCCAGAGGAAATCAAAAAAAGGCCCACAACAGATGGAGACACTGCAGGCCCAGATGGTTCATCTGCCCAAAAGCCAAGAAAGGTGGAGTAAATAGTTCACACACACATCCAGCATAATCCACTTCCACAGAAAATGCGCATGCACGTTTGGTATTTTTACAGTTTTACTGTAAACCACTGAGACGACTGATGCCAGGAAACAAACTACAAACTGCAGCCAGCGATTGATCGATCTGTGAGAACGTCTGAGCCAAATAAAGTTTAAAAAACTGATGATAATGACATTAATACGACAGCAGCACCTGAAACCGATGGTAAAAACTAGACAGAATCATTTTGACCTAAGTAAACAAAACATCTTGACTATTCGTGACTTTACGATATTAGATTAGATTGGATAAAATTTGACTTTATTGTAACCACGCTGAGGAAACTCACTGGTTACAGCAGCAGAAGAAACAGGAGTGCACAAATGCGACAATAGGATATTTAAAATAAGAAATATAATGCAAGAAAAATTGAAATACAACTGCAATAGGGCTGCAACTTTCTACAGTATTGTTAATGTTTAAAAAGTTTAACGCCAGGTATGAGCAGCAGGTTTTTTTTATTACACATTTTGGCAAATCTGGCAACCACGCTTGTGCAGTTTTTCACTGCTGCAACCGCCATTGATATACTTACTTTACATATATCACTTTTAAAAATCGTATTAAAGATCATACAAATATGACATTATTATTATTATTATATATATATATATATTATCATAAACATGATAATAACTCAATATAAGCAGTATCAAAATGGATTTCACACAAAATAAAAATGTAGGAGCTATTATTAGTGAGGAAAATAAAAGTGAACTCTTAACATGTTGTGATCCTGTGTTTTTTATCGTAACTATTATTTGAGTCTGAGGTCAACGACCTCATGTCTTTTCCTCTTAAAATAACTCTTTATAGTTAAAAATAACAGATTTCTAAACATGTTCACTGTGTAAGTGTGAATGCCAAAGTTGAGCAGGTTCCACACGACAAATAACCAAATTCTAAACATAAATGAAAAAAATCAATGTCGATAAATGCACACAAGAGCAATAAACGTTAAACGCAGTAAATAAGTGTTAAATATGAAGATTATGACAAACACAGCTAATCAGGGATTTCCAAAATTCAAAAAAAGTCAAATTCACAAGAAAACGATCGCTGAAGGAGCTGGAACACAAAATAATTGGTTAATTGTTTAAACTATTTACAGATTTCGATTATCTGCTCATCTGTTCAGCTCTGATATGAATCATACTTGTTCTACTGTCACAAACAACGTCTTCTCCAAGTGTTTAAAACCAATTTTACAAACCAAAATAAATCTATTTTAATGATTTTTGATGACGTGGAGCAAAGAAACCAGAAAATTATTCACATTGAGAAGCTAAAAATTAAAAGAACTTCATTATAAATCGCTGCCAATTTCATTTGTTTGGTAACTGATTAATCATTGCCTTTATTTATGCTAAGGAATTTTGTGTTTTGTTGGTTTATCACACGGAGCAAAGGCTTGAAATCAGTCGTCCTCTAGTCTCTTTAAAAAGATGATACTGATCAATTTATGTATATTTGAATAAACCATCTACACTGGAAGCCTGGCTGATATTTCTATGTTTCCATGTGCAGTTTCTTCATAACACATGTGAAACCAGGGGGATTTTCCAGAGTTCGCACATGGACAGCAGTCATATTTTACAACCGGAAACATCCTGGTTAAGCACATTTGTTGTGGGCAGCACATGTTAGGACTTATTTCAGAGCTTAACACGCCTCAATTTACATAATTAGGTCACGGAATCAGGCGTGAATGAACACATAACAGCGTCCCACTGGAATCTGATTTTGTGTGCCACTGTGTGATCTCGTTTGACTCTTTAAACATTTGTGTCAGTTATCTAACGGACAGTGCGATTAAAAAGGGGGACACTATTTAAGCTCAGATGAGTCACAGATGACGGCTGGTGTTTGGGGAAAAGTGTTTGAGTCTGGCGAAGGAGAAAATGCCTCGAGATTGTTGTCCGCTTGTCCTTGCAGAGCTCTAATCCTTTGCTAATCTCCACGCACACTGTGAGAACTAGTTACTTTATATTTTACGATCCACAGTCGAGTAAAACATAAATAAAAATAAACTTAAACATGTGACAATGTTCTCCCTTTCTTCTGCTGTCAATAACATTTGTTTCTTCCGCCTGTTGACACAAGCTTTTTCGCCCCTTTTGGCATTTCCTTATTTCAAATAAAGTCCAGACTGCAGGACATCACAGCAACAACAAAATAAGACTGAATTAGTAAATATGTAAAGAAAAATGCACATATTGTTTGGGTTTACACTGAATCTGTATGTTTTTAACATAATGTTCATCCCTCTTTGCCCCCAGTTTGCTCCTGTTCTTCAATCTGAACTTGAATGATCTATTGTTACCTAGAGCTGCTGTGTACATTTTAATTTACCCTATGGGGATTCATTAAAATTAATTAAAAGTACTTCTAATCAATTTGCTGCAAGTCATTAAAGCTAAGATGTTGTAGATTTCTCACAGTTAGCTAACCTAACTTACAGATGATAATACACACGTGACTTTTCATCACCATTTAAGTATTTTATTCATGACAACACGCGATATGTAAACGTAGAATAACAGGACACACGGCATCAACAGTCGTGGCCCCGTTACATTGGGCTAAACGCAAACTGCATTCTATATTTTGGCAATTTTGATCAAACGAAAAACGTGCGCAATACACATAGCAGCATCAAGCTAAACATTTTGCATACATGTGGACAAACATATTCATCAATTCGGCGTAGATTTAACACGTAGCCGGTGCGGACATTAATTCCAATTGAGGTACAAACCCTCGTAAATTGTCGTTCACATGTCCGCTGCCTGCCACCGCCCTCAAACCTTTCACAACGTTCACAATGGCGTTAAGATTCGTGCAGGAGCTAAATTAACACATTCGCACACGCACATGATAATTAAGACAAGCGTTACACGCGCAAAGTAGCGGTCATTTTGCGGGGAAGCGAGTCAACGTTAAAGTGGCACTTTTCTGAATGGGGTTTGGTCTGCACGACAAGCGACGGCTACCCGCGGCTAGCTAACCTTGGGTGCTAGCTAATTTAGATACCGGCGAAATGCCCCTTACCTTGTACAAACTGAACGCTGTGTGTGTCGCCGGGAGGTTAGCTGGATCATAGAGGCATCCGAGTTAACGTCTCTACTCCCAGTTAAAGGGTCCAAACACGGTTATTCAGCCCAGGTACGGAACAACGTTAGTCCGCGGCGGCCGCCGGTACTGATTAGCTTGTGCTGCTGCCGCTTGCCTCCGCTTAGCTCCTCCTCCCTCAGAGAAATGATGATGCGTTCAAGGCCCCTTCCAAACAACCAGTCTTTCAAGTGCTTCAGCGAAAAGAGCTAGCTAGTAAAACATATGAATTAAGATACAAAAACGTCTCAAGCCTCCAAAGAAGGCAGAGTTTTAATCAATATCTCACGACCACTACTCATTCATTCCTATGCAAAATGTATTAGCTTTCTTTTAAACGATTTTCTATCCTATTGAACACATTTTACATTGCTGTATTTGTATGTAAACGCTGACGCTAAGGATTGCTTGTGTTTGCGTGCTAAAATTTCATCTGACTTTGATCTTTCCATTCATTCAAATGAGGGGATTTACTTCACACTTTTTTTTTCAGTTTTCTTACTTTATGGGGGCGGGGAACGTTCGTCAGAATACAAATGCAGTAATCCGTGTGGTTCGTGAACGTATCATTGACTGCACAGAGGGCCCTTAATTTCCTCATTTCACCTCAACTTAACAAAAACCTTGCTGCGTCATTCATACACCGCCACTGTGTATTTCATGTAAAGCCAAATATCCACACTTCTTTTGAATGCAGCATTTAAATGAGAAACTCTACTTAATTAGCACATATACTTTGATTATTTTGTTGATATGAGGCACATTTTGTATTTAAAACAGGTAACGGCTAGAAAAATGGCCACTGGATATATATATATATATATATATATATATATATATACTCATGGTATGTAAAACAGGCCATTTATTATTTACAAATAAATGGCCTGTTTTAAATGACTTAGTATATATTTTGGCAAATTTCAAACACATTTTCAAAGGCTTGGAGGTCCATCAGCATGTCTTCAGCATGATGAATTTTCTCCCTGAAAGAACCACATTTTTGATTACCTAAACATTGGTAAAAATGGATGAAATTGGCAAATCAGAAATGGCAAAAAACTTTGTCAAGTGACGAAAACTTGGTGCGAACATGTCCCAGCACAAAACAAACAAAAAAAAGTCAATCGGGACCATGGCCTCAACTCAACAGGAAGTTGGCCATTTTGAATTTGGCGTTCATCTTGGCGACAAATTAATAACCAACTCGTCTGAGCACGTTAGTCGTACCAAAATAAAAAAAACAAATGTGTCAATTTGTACTAGACACATCAAAGTTGAAAAGTTACTAAAAGGTCTTACAGATTCAAAAGGGGTGTAATCAAGGGCAACTCTCGTAATTTTTGGCAAATTTCGACCAATCGCCACGAAACAGGAAGTGGCAATGTAACTTTGCCATACCTTGCCCGATCCGCTCGAAACTTCCAACGTGACACAAGAGACCGACTCTGGACATGTCTACGGAGATAAAGTTGACCCGACAGTTGACCCGACAATATTTTTATTTCTATTCCTATCTTATTTTATTCTATTCTCTATTTTTAACAGTGCTGTGTATGGATGCTGGAGCTGTTAATTTCCCCGAGGGAACCTCCCAAAGGGATTAATAAAGTCGTCTGTCTGTCTGTCTGTCAGGAAGTCGGCCATTTTAGATTTAGCCAAAAAACAGGAAGTGGCCCTGTAACTTTGCCGTACGTCCACACAATTCTCATTCAACTTTCATTTTTGGCCATTCTAAAAGATAATTGGTGTGCTTTTGTGAAATGGGCACCAGTACTCTAGCTTTAATATCTACACGTGCACGGATATTAATAACATCACAAACTACAAATGGGAAAATTGTTATTTATTTATTTCTCCAACTCACTACATCCCATAGCCGTTAAACCAGCGACAGATTGAATTACCCCCCCCAACCTGTAAAGTTTTCAGTGAGAAAAGAAACAATTGAAACAGAAGGCAAAATGTTTTGAGTACAGTAGAAAAAAATAACAAGGCATAATCATTGGTCAGAATAGGGTAATGCGTTGGAAAAGAAAATCTGTCGTTAACGGCCTCACTGGTCATGTTTAAAGTCGCATACCTTTCCCGAGCTTCATCAATACTTCGTTGTCTTAGGAACATAGACTTAATGCCCACCAAAAATAATACAAAGAAGATTATTGCGAAAACACTTGGCGAAACAGAAGTTTTACAGAAAAGACCGATACCATTTCCTCACAAACTGGAGTATCCATCAATATTGATATTGGCCCAATAAAGCTCTTTTTTCATCTTTCAAACCACCTTTAACCATAACCGGCCATTTCTAATACATACATTATTCCTCGACAGTGTAACAAATATTCTACTTGCATAAAGGAGAAATTGACAGCCCCGATATAGAGTATTAAACAAATATCTGTACCAAGTATTGGCCACCAATACCTGGTATCGTACTGAAAAAACACTCTAACACAAACCCGTAGTTTCACAGTGCATACAAGATAGAAAAACTAAAAGTGATTAGTGGAATGTGAGGGAAAGCGGCGCATCATGTCGTATCATGACTCAGCATTTTTGTTGATTGTATAGTTTTAAAGGAAATAGGACAGGAATGCAACTGTGTTTAAAATGTTGCTGTGGAAACGGGTGGCGCAGCGTAGCGTGTGGCGGGTTTATCTGCCCAGTACGGTGGCCAGCAGGGCCATTCGGATGTACATGCCGTTCTCCGCCTGGCGGAAATACGCCGCTCTCGGGTCCGTGTCCACCTCCGCGCTGTACGAGGGGGAAAGAGCAGAAAAAAAATGTTTTTACCTTCAACTTCTACAGCACTTAAATGTACTAAATAAATAAAATTGACCTTTTTAGAATGTATCATCTAATACAAATGTGCTGTAGAAGGAACAGTATTTTTGAAAAGTATTTTCAAAAAAAAGGACAGAAGAAACTATTCCTTTATTAATAACGTAAATAACCTTCTTTATGAAACATACATATTCAAACATATCATTATTAGTTAACTGACTGAAACAACTGCAATTTAGTTTTTAAGAAACAATGTTTTCTCAAAGAATTAACTACTAAAATGTTTTCATATGACAATAACTTGAAAACGTGAAAATAAAACACCAAAGAAAAAGCCATTAAAACATGACTGGTGCGTTCAGGTGCTCATGAGAAGGTAGGATAAACAAATCAAAACCGTCTGATGTTTCTTTCTATTTTTTTATTGTTTGTGTACTGTTTTATATACATTATAACATTTGTTTTGGTTTTTTTAAAATTGTATTCTTATTTATGCATTTTCGACGGCATCTCACCTGATTTCGTTGACTCTGGGCAGAGGATGCATCACCACCATCTTCTTTTTGGCCACAGTCATGATGTGAGGAGTGAGGATGAACTGACCGAAACACTGACAGACAAACGAGAGAGACGTCTTTAGAGACCTTTTCAACACAGTTTTTTTTTAAGAATAACTTAGTTATTGTCATAATCGATTATTTTATTGAGTATTTTCTGAATGAAAGGAGTTTTATGGTCAATAAAATGTCAGAAACCTCAAAACGATGTCACCAAATATCATATTTTCTTTGTTCAAAGAAACCGGAAAATATTCACATATCAGAACTCGATCACGTCGTGATGAAAATAGCTGAGTCATGGATTAATCATTTGTGTGCGGTGGTAAACTCACGGCCTTGTATTCCTCCTCGGACGCAAACCTCTCCTTCTGAATCCTGGTCATGTAAAGGACGTCGGTCTCAGGCAGAGCTTCTTCAATGCTCTCAAACTCCTCCTGCAAACAGGCAACAAATGATCTTATCTTACCTAAAACCACCGTGAGTGACTTGTAGGAACATCATATTGACATTTTTCCTGATTTCAAATGTTTAAATCTTTCATAAAACAAGGATAATATATCTGATAATATCACCTGCTTGATTCCTTTGGAGGCCACGTAGCTGACGATCTCCGCCGGCATGTGCAGGTTTCTGGGAGCCACGTAGCGCAGCGTGATGCGATACTGCGTCAGCAGTTTGGCGAGGGAGTGCACGGTGCGGCCGTGTTTCAGGTCCCCGACCATCGTTATCTGACAGGAAAAAAAAAAGAGAAACACGGATTTATTGTAAACGTTTTTATGTTCAAAACGTTTTAGTCTCGACGTCTCACCGTCATGCCGTTGACCGTCCCCAGCTCCTCCCTGATGGTGAAGACGTCCAGCAGAGCCTGGGTGGGATGCTCCCCGACGCCGTCGCCGGCGTTGATCACCGGCTTGCGACAGTGACGGGACGCACACTGAAGGACGACGAGGACAGAAAGAGACATAAGCAACCGAGTTCAGCACAACAACATCACTGAAACTAAAACTACTAAACAGTTACTGTTATTTTATCAAGAATTGACATTTGAGCAGTTTTCTGAAGCATTTATTTATTTTTATTTTTTTTAATTGATGGAATAATTTTATGTTTTTCAGGGAAAATTATGTCACAGGGTTACACTACAAAAAATGAAAATATGTACTAGTGTAATTGACTTGAATTCAATGTTTGTATCTAATCACAACATTTTTACTTATTAAGTCGTCTGGAGAAACAAGTCATTTTCCCTAATAGTGGCTCTATTTTCTTGTTTTTTTAGAGACATTTTTTGCAGTGGAGACTGTTGAGAGAACAGAAACTGGTACGATTGCTTCAGTAATTGATTTCTAACAAAAGTACAAGGTGCTGTTATTGTATTTTACAGCTAAGTCAATTTTATTCTATGGAAAACAATTTCTAAATAAAAAAGAAAGAAAAAAAAAAAGGCTCAAATCTGAGCCAGACAAGTTCATTTCAAAATAATTTTACTAAAAAATTGACAAGTTTATTTTACAGCACAAGCAACACACAAGGTTTTAATTTCAACTAACAGGCTCTAACGTCTTTTCCTTAAAGTTACGAAAACTCAAATAAAAGTTAAGTGTTGTAGAAACATTAAATGACGCACCTCGACGGCTCCGGGCGTCGGGTGCCGCAGCACCAGCACGTCGGCGTAGCAGCTCATGGTCTGGACGGAGTCGGCCAGGGACTCGCCTTTCTGCGAGGACGACGTGGACTCGCTGAAGTGGACGACGGAGCCGCCCAGGCGCTGCATGGCGGCGGCGAAGGAGCTGCAGGTGCGAGTGCTGACCTCGTAGAACATGGACGCCATCACTCGGCCCTGGAGAGTTCAAAAAGAATAAGAAAAGAACAAATAGGTCGTTGTGATTTTAACGGCGTTCCTGTGGCTGGACTTTCGCGACGGCGGCGACGAACCTTCAGGATTTCCAGACTTCGCTCCTTCTGAACCATCATACGCAAAGTGTGCGCGACGTTGAAAAGATGCGAGATCTGAAACAAAGGGAATACAAAAATAAAATAATCTGACATAATTTTAGAGTTAATTAAGGATTATTTTCAGTCTTGTTTTGTCCGTAATATGTTGGTCAGTGTTTGTCAAACCTGTGAAATGATTCAGTTTTAATGATTTCTTTATCAAATGAAGCAAAGAAACCAGAAAATATTCACATTCAACACGCTGAAAAACCACAGAAACAAACACTTAAACTGATTAATCATTAACTGTTTAAAAATCCAGATTATGGCAGAAGAATTCAATCGATTTCCAAGAATAAAAAAAGAAAGTTGGATTGATGGAATTATGAAACAGCTGACAAATACAAAAGATGATATTGTGCCATTTAGTCAAATAATGTGATATTAGATTAAATCCTGATGAAAAAAACATGGAATTAATATTACATTTTGGAAAATCTAAGTTACATCAGTGACTTAAGTGTGTTTAAGTGTTCCCTTAAATAAATGTACTTTACTGAACCTTAAAAATCCAAATGTATCATCCAAAGTTAAAAGGTAACAACCGTGCGCATCATACACATCAATATAAATTGTAGGAATTACAAAATATGACAAATACAAACCTCGAAAAAGGGAAACGTTTTCATTAAATAATGTAAAATAATAATAATCATTCGCAAATTGAAAGATGTCACAGACGTGGCTTTAAATGAGTCGCGGTTCCGTCTCCTCCGCTCGTACCTGCTCTTTGCTGAACTGCCGCACAGACAGGATGTGCTGACCGATCAGCGGGTGCAGGAGAGGAGACATCTGGAAGTGGGACATCTGTCCCGCGAGCAGCTGACCTGGTCCTGACTGAGGGGACAGAAGCCTGGACAGAGGGGGAGGGTGAGCGTAGCCGTCCCCACCGCCGCCAAGTGGAAGAGGAGGCATCATCATCATCTCTGTGGAGACAGAACCACAGTGAGACATGACGACACAAGTCACCATGGGCGTCCTGCTGCATTGTGGGAGTTGCAGTACCCAGTGGGAGCCCAGGGTCAGAGGAGCGGTGGGTGCGCGGCGCCAGCAGGTAGCGGCTGTCTCCCGTGGAGCGGCGCGGGCTCGCGGCGCGGGTTCTGATCGGGACGTCGCGGGGAGGAGTGGGACGAGTGTGTTCCGGAGTCTGACGCACAGAAAACACACACACGGAGAGTATTTTCAAAATAAAACGTGGGGGCTGGTTTAGTAATAATTTGTTTTATTTAAAATACCTGCGGAGCTTCTTTCACAGGCTCAGGGGGGAGGACGGAGGCAGTCGGCCATGTTTTCACATCTTCACCATAACCTGGAGGAACCAACACCTGAGAGAGAGAGAGGGAGAGACAGGGACAGACAGGGACAGACAGGGACAGAGAGAAACAGAGAGAGTGAGACAGCGAGAGACTGAGTGGGATTTTCCTGATTTTGTGTGAATTTTAAACTGTATAAACAGATATAAATCAGTTACCAGATTTCAGATGATTTTATGTTATATATATTATATGTTTATTGTGAAGCTAGTATGAAAAAATGTTTAAATGTTTAAATGAAGTCATTTTAAATAGATGGAGGAGCGCGTGTGGATGATCGCTGACCTGTCCGTCGATGTAGGCCACCTCTCCTCGCAGAACCACTCGCCGGACTTTGCCCTTCACCTTCATGCCTTGGAACGGTGTCCACTTGGACTTGGTGAACTGCATGGCCTCAGGAATCACCCACTCCTGCTCCAGATCCACCTGGAAAACAAACAAACAAACACGTCACGCATTTGAGTCTTAAAAAGAACCAGAAACTCAAAAGTCACTCTTCTTGGTCTCCCTGGTGTGGGCGTGTACCTCCACGTAGGTGTTCTCCTGCACGGGCAGGTTGAAGATCTTGCGCGGGTTGTCGTAGAGACGTCGGATGATGTCGTCCAGAGTCAGGCGTCCGTCACTGACGGCGGTCAGCAGCAGCGGCAGCATGGTCTCCAGGCCCGGGTATCCTGGAGGAGGACGCTCGCTGTTCTTCTCCTCAACAGAGTGAGGCGCTATCGACACAATAAAAGCATCATTATTACGTGCACTTGCTTCATAAGGCCGATTACTTCGGACTGGGCGTCTCACCGTGGTCCGTGGCGAAGCAGTCAATGATGTCCAGGTTCTCCCACAGCGCGTCCATGTCCTCGCAGTTCCCCAGCATGGGCCGGACCTGGGCTCGCCCGTCGCCGATGCCGGGCACGTTGTCCTCGCACAGGAAGAGGTGGTGGGGCGCGACCTCACACGTGACCTGGATGCCCTTCTGCTTGGCGGCACGGATGATCAGGATCTGCGAGGACAAAGAGACAGTCGTTTATCGCAAGGTCCATAACTTTGTAACTTACACTAACACTTACTAACATTAGATAAGAGACGTAAGACGTAATTTTTCCTGCTTTTTGGTCTTCCACACAACTCACATTTCGCATTAATTACAAGATTCTGCTCTTCACTTTTAAGGTCCCGTCCGTCCGACCACCAGGGGGCCAGAGCCTCGAGGCCCCCTGGTGGCCAGGAGGCTGGTGCCCAGGATTAAAATATTGAAAATCGATCACAAAGTTTGTTGTGTCTCTCGTCTCCCACGTTTTTAAAATCAAGTCTTTTGTTGGTCTTATATTGTTTTAATCCCGTCTTAAAAGGCGTCTATAAATAATTATTATTGCGATTTTACCTCCTCCTTCTTGGCCACGTGGCAGATGTGGACTGGACGCTGGTAGAGCTGAGCCACCATCAGGATCGCAGCCACCGTCTGCTTCTCTGCGTGAGCCACGATGGGCATGTGCTTAGGCCACTTCTCAAAGTGCTGAAAACACAAAGAAAAACAGGTGAGATTCTCAAACAACAAACAACGTAGAGGCAAAGCTTAGTGTTTAAAAGCTTGGGTCTGAAAGTCTGGAAAAGCTAAAAAATGAAACTAACACATCCCATTAACCCTCTCATCAATGCCCTCCAAACAGTGGAATTCATCCTCTTTGGTGCAGCTGTTAGAATTCCACGACTGGGGCTGACTTGCAAACATACTTTAGTGCCTCCATCTTTGTGACTCCGCCTACCTCCATCCACAGGGAGACGTTGTCCATCTTGAGGGTGGAGTACGTGTCGTTCAGGTACATCTTCAGACCGAAGGCTTGGCTCGCCAAGGACGGCAGCACGGCAGCGTTGTCGGAGGCGGCGCCCACGTACAGAGAGTAATCGCACCTGCAGCCCGCTTTGGCCAGCTGAAGATACAAGACAACGGGAAAAAAAATATAGAAATAAAATGAAGGTTTTACTCCTCATCGATTCAACTTTTAATTGACATGAGTCCAACTTGGACGTACCTTCTGCACCAGAGCCAGAGAGCTGGCGTCGATCACAGACGGGGAAGTGTTTGGCATCGCACACACCATCGTCACGCCTCCTGCCAGAGCGGCTGCTGTTCCAGAGGAGAAGTCCTCCTTGTGAGTGGCGCCAGGCTCCCGGAGATGAACGTGGACATCGATCAGGCCTGAAACCCAACAGCAAAACCAAGTACTTTACTCTTTTTGATCCACTTCAAGCTCCTCATTTGTGCATTCTGTGTTCATGTCCCAATGAGAAGCTGATTTTTGCACTCAAATCCCTCCCAAAAGGACATAGGATTCCTTTATTCTAAGTGCAACATTTATTGGCAGAAATTGAATATACAAGTCATTAGTATGTTTGTTTATGTGTATAATCACAAATCCTTGGAATAAGCTTTTTATATCTCCCTTTAGGGCCTTGTTTTACGGGAACCGCCATCTTGTGTCGCCATATTGCTACAGTATTGTAACAAATAACATCTCTGCTGATGCATAAACCAACAAAGAAGTGGAAGAGAGTTGCCAAAGATTCATTTTACATTCTTCAAGAAAGGCTTTCAACTGTCTGCTGTACATGGCATTTCATCATTTCATCACCTAAAAATCAATCAGAAATGAGCAACAGCGTTTTTCTGCCACAGCTGGTCGTCAAGAGACTCACCAGGGAGACGAACCAGCGTCTGAGAAGCCATGCTGTCGATGTGGGTCTTCACCGGTGGAGCTCTGCCGACCTGACGAAGAGCCTAAAACAAACCAATGCATTATTTCACTTCATGTTGAAGGGAAATCATGTGAAATACCTCAATAATAACAACAGAGAGAACTTACCTGAACGAAGAGCTTTGTGCACTTGATGTCGATGATGAGTGGGACGGAATAGTCCACGGCCATGCGTCTTGTCCTGTAGCCCTTGGTGACAAAGGACGATAGTCGGCGCCCGCCGCTGTTCCTCATGGAGAGGTTGATGACCAGGTCAAAGTGGTTCTCCTCCAGGTAGTTCATGATGCTGCGCTGTTTCTCCTTCGTGGGACACTCGCTGTCGTCCTCCTCAAACGGCCAGTCCACCGCCATCACCTGTGGACAAGGAGGGAGGGACGTATTTTGACATATTTATATTAAGTATAAACAGATGAAGAAAAGGGCTTTGCATACCAGCTCCAGTTAAAAATACTTGTTTTTCAGATCATCCGCCAGGTGAACATCTAACCAACCAGAATTTGTTGTAGATACATTAAAAAAAAAAAAATCACATTAGATTGTTTAAAACCAAACATAACCTTCAGATCTTCAAACTATGAAAAATCCATAAACATTGTTCTTTCATACTTTACTTTAATCCTACACGTTATAGTCATCAGTAAAATTATCTTCTGGCTGTTTTAAAAACATATTTTAAATACCTCCAATTGTCTTTTACAGCACTTACTTGCTATGTCTTACTATGTTACTGTTCTGTGGGAAAAATGTAGTTTACAAGCCAGCTAGAAAGTTGACTAGCGAGCTAATTATGTTTTACCCTTTCAGTTCGTACTGAGCTCCTTCAAAAATGTAGCTCAATCACCAGTATTTCTTTTATTATAACTCCTATATCCTTTTTCTTTCTGTATCTCCTAATTGACTAGCTAGCTTGTCAATAAATTAGATATCAGCTTTTCTCTTTTCTATATCTCTTTACTAACAAACTAGCTAATAAATAAAGAAGCTAACACACATTTTCTAACTATATCTCTCCATTAGCTAGCTAACTAAATAATAAGGTTGTACCCCTTTCCTCTCCTTTCTTTCTATATCCTCTCATTAACTAGCTAGCTACTTAGCTGGTTATTTTATTCCTTTCTTCAGTCCATAGTGAAGGCATGGCGTATTTAAGTTTAAGCTACTCAACCAAGCAGGTTCTTCACCGGTAGCTGTATTTATTTTATATATTTTTCTTTTTATTAAGTAAAATTGCTGATAACCATTTCATCATTCCATTCCTGTGATTCGTTTTGTGCTGGTCCCTTTACTTTAGTGGATTCATTGCACTGTGCTTTGCGTGAATAGTGAAGAGGCGTCAAAATTCAGTCTTTATCCGCGTTGCTGTTGACGCCCAACGGCCTCTTAAAACAAGCTTCAACAAGTCTTGGTAAAACAGAGAAATTACAACCACAGCCTGTGTCTATTTCAAACAGACATTTAAGGCCTTTGAGACAAACCAGTAAAACAGATAGTGGTATAATCCCTTAATCTCTAGGTGACAGCAACTCAGATCTAATGGATTTGACTGTAATTTGCGTGTTTTCCTCAGTTAAATCTTTGTCACCTTGACTCCGTGTTCCGTGTAGAAATCCGCGGTGCCTAGACTGGCGTACAGATCGTAACCCAGGGACTCCAGAGCCTGTACGGTGGGCAGCAGCTCGCTCTTGTTCTGCAAACAGATTTGTTGTTATATGATAAAAATGGCTGCACAAAAGATCCACATTTGTGCATCTCATGATTGACACCCCTTATTCTCAGTGTGAGACTGTAAATGTGTCGCTGCCAGTGTCTTTTAAGCTTCAGTGTTAAATTACCTAAATTAGCAGGTAATCGCAACACGTACCTTGTAGCTGCCGATGGAGAGCAGGATGTTCTTCTTGGGGATCTTGAAGCCCGTGGAGAGCATGGCTTTCAGATATGCCTCGTATCTATTCTCCCCGAAACAGGCGACCTCTCCAGTGCTGGTCATCTCCACCCCGAGCACCACGTCAGCTCCGGCCAGGCGAGAGAAGGAAAACTGTGGAACCTGAAATTCACACGACGTAAAGTTAGAGAGGATCACAGTATGGTACCTTTTTCCCCCCCAAGACTTAATTGACACAAATAAAACGTAGTCACCTTCACTCCCACAATCCCTTTCCCTCTCATTAGGCCCACAGGCTCCACGTCCTCCCCCATGATGGCCTCTGTAGCCAGGGCAACAAGGTCCACACCCAGGGTTTTGGAGACGAACGGGAAGGAGCGGGACACTCGGACGTTGCACTCGATCACCTTCAGCTGGTCGTCCTGTTATACAAGGGATATGATATGAGGTTTCTGGTTTTTGACATGTAGGACAGAAGCAGCAGTTAGCCACCAGGGAGGCCATTCTTCTGGAATCTTCTGGAATTAATCTACTGAGGGGTTAACAGCTAGTATCATCCAATTAGAGCCTTGTTGCAGGCAGTGGCTTTGAATTTCCAACATGGAGTTGGGTTATCATTGAACAAAAAGCTTCAAAACAAGACCACGTCCATTATATGATTCAAGATTGTGTTTTTAAATAAAAAAAATGTCACACCTTGGCAATCAGCTGCAGGTTGAAGGGTCCAGTGACCTGCAGCTCCTGGCCGATGGCGTGGACGATCATCTTGATCCTCTCCATGGTCTTCTGATTCAGATCCTGGGGCGGCGTCACCAGCGTGGCGTCGCCGGAGTGAACGCCAGCATTCTCCACGTGTTCGGACACGGCGATGGCTATCACAACGCCGTCACATGCGACTGCGTCCACGTCTATCTCCTGGAAAACACATGCACACAAAAAGTGTCAGGTTCTACTTTCACAGAACGTTACAATGTCATTATTTATAAGACGTATTTTCCCGAACCTTGGCCTCCTGTATGAACTTGGAGATGACGACCGGATGCTCCTTGGAAACAGCCACAGCGCTGCTCAGGAACTTCTCCAGGTCGCTGTCACCGTAGGCCACGTTCATGGCCGCTCCACTGAGGACATAAGACGGACGGACGAGGCAGGGATAACCCACCTTCTCACAGAACTTCACAGCAGACTGGAGGAAGAGGAAATGGAAAGGAACATGTGGTTAAACCACAGTCTTGTCCGGCGCTATTTTTGGACAACGGGAACTTCAGGAAAACAAAAAACAAGTTATGGTATTTCAAAGAGTGGCAAGCTTCGATGGGTCGGATTAGATCTTAATCCTAACTTGGTGGGCTGTACCTCGGTGTCCGAGAGCTCCTTCCACTGCGGCTGACTGATGCCGATCGTGTCCAGCATTCGGGAAAACTTGAACCTGTTCTCGGCACAGTCGATGAACTCGGGCGACGTTCCCAGGATGCGACACTGCTGACGGTGCAGCGACATGGCGATGTTGTTGGGCAGCTGGCCGCCCATGGACAGGATCACGCCCTCCGGGTTTTCCCTCTCATAGATATCCATCACCACCTGGTCGTTCAGAAGACACGGGGCAGGGAAATTTGTCGTTTTGGACGTTTTTCTTAGCAGGTTTGACTATTTGCATTGTATTCTGACAATTTATGGACCAAATAACTAATCAGTTAATCAAAAGTGATCCACAAATTAGCTAAAAATGACAATAATAAGCATTAGTAGCAGCTCTTGAGCAGATATCAGGAGCTTGAATCTTACCTCAAAGGAGATTTCATCAAAGTAGAGGCGGTCACACATGTCGTAGTCTGTGCTGACCGTCTCAGGGTTGTAGTTCACCATGATGGTTTTATAACCCATCTAAAAGAGACGCAACAACACAATTAAAGGTTTACTTTGTGGTCTGACTTCATGAGCTGATGTCAGGAGGAAAGAGGGAAAATTATAGAAAACGTTTTATTTTAGCACCGAATAAAAAGGTGGACCGTAGTGTAAGTGTATGATATCGTAATTAGATGATTTCCATTTTATTTTCCAGGAAGACAAACTTTCCTGTCCATAAACTGATGTTTGTAAACCTTGCACCAAAGTCCATCGACAAAATCAGTGTTCTTAGCTCATAGGCAGAGGAGCTGCTGGTCACCTGCTGCCTCCTGTGGTCAGTTTGTGTCACGGGGGTTAATCTGAACACAGGATTTACTAAAATAAAACTGAAGTCACAAAATAACACATCTGAACTTCATGAAGGAGGCAGCAGTGGATCAACAACTCAGCAGGGAGAGAGTGGTTTTTACAAAGTGACACAAACTAAAGATTAATTAATGAGCGTCCGCCAAACTCTGAACTGGAACACAGTCAACTCGGCCATGTCATGACTCCCAAGTTCTGACTTATGATGCTTAAGACCATGAGCGAGTCCATAACCGGTCTCACCTTCCTGAGCTCTGTGATGCAGCCGACCGCGCACCAGTCAAACTCCACGCTGCTGCCGATGCGATAAACCCCGGAGCCGATGACCATGACGTGCTGGTCGTCGAAGGCCAGGTCGTCCTCCGTGCCGTGGTAGGTCAGGTACAGGTAGTTGGTGTGGGCGGGCCATTCCGCCGCCACCGTGTCGATCTGCTTCACCACGGGCAGGATGGACCAATCGTGGCGCAGCTTCCTCACTGCCAGCTCAGTGCTGAGGGAGGAGTTTAAATTTGAAGAGTTCACCCAAACATCACGATAATTTGCCATCCTTAAAGAAGTGGGTCCTTATATGGAAAATATGGGAATAACTGGGTTATATCATCATACATATATAGTCTGAAAATATCAAGATACTCTTAGCGATAGCAAACAACTGCATTGCTGGCTTATAAATGATTGTAGAATGTGTACTAACGTGTGTACTGTTATTAAGGCTTACCTCTGCACAGCCAGTGCGATTTGTTTGTCTGAGAAGCCGAGCTGCTTTGCCTTTCGCATCACCTCTGGAGGCATGGTGCTCTCATCCTGGTGGAAATGACAGAAAAATAAATAAGAATCTTTAAAGGTCCCATATTATACCCTTTGTCTCCAAGTTAAAATAGCTCCCTGGTAAAATTTATCCACTAGACACGCAAATCCTCTGAGGCTGGAAGTTTGTGTAAAACACTGTGCTCCACTGTGCAGCCACGAACAGCACACTTGTCCCTCCGCGTTGACATAATACCGCTCTTCCTCCCTCGTCTGCACTCTGGCATTTTATAGGGACATGGTGGAGCTAAGGTGGAGCTAAGGTGGAGCTCTCGAAGTAAACTTCCTGGTGGGGTGGAAACATTCGCGGTGAAACAGGGAATTCAACATTGCGTGTTTTATTGCCTATACTTACACTAAGGGGGACCACGAAAAAATTACTGAGTATTCTTTTTCCACACTTTGGCAACTGGTAGGGCCTCCAGAGTGCCAAATATAAGTATTAAAATGATTAAAAAGTTGATTTTACATAATATGTCCCCTTTAAAGCTGCAAGCAGCTCAGTGCAGGGTTAGGGTTATTTTCACCAAAGTGTCATGCCTCAAAAAACAAGGTCCTCAGCCCGAAATGTTACTTTTCTGTGTTTTTTTATCTCGATCTCACCTGGTTGTAAGTTTCCAGCAGTCGCTCGTGGTCGGCGATGTTCTTCATCTTGTGCAGGAACCAGCGGTCGATCTTTGTGAGCTCGTACAGTTGGTCCACAGTGTAGCTGGCCTTGAACGCCGCCGCCAACACGAAGATGCGCTTGTCCGTGGGTGACTGCAGCTCCTAGTGATATAAATAAAAGATAATCAACAACAAGTTAAGAACCAATATAAAACAAGTCATTTTTTAATGAAAATTGACAAACAAGAAGAAAAGCTATTGGTTCTGAGTATCGCTGCCGATTCCCTGAATCAATTTGACTCCAATTCACAAGGTCCTGATTTGATATTTCAGTTTGCAAACCAAGACTTTCACAGAAATAATGCTGCAATTGTATAACATGTCGATCTTTGGAACCTGATACATCATAAAAAATATAGTTTTAGAACCCAACAGAAGCACCTTTTTATTAAAAAGACAACTTCACTACAGTCGTAGGTGATTGTTCCAATTAAAGCCTTGGGAAAAACCTGTTAAAGCTCAAGACACCCAGTCTAGAAGTGCATTTAAACATTTTTAAGGCATTAAACAGTTATCCGGCAGAGGGTCTGCGTAAGCGAACAATTGCGACTTTAAACAGCTGAAAAGCTGTGTGTGAAAATACTGAATCGTTACCTGTTCAGAGACAGGTTTGATTGTGTGATCGAAGCCAACGCAGTTCTCGTCCACCATCCTCAGAGCCTTCTGGAAGGCCTCCTCAAAGCTTCGGCCAATGGCCATCACCTCACCTGTGGAGCACAAGCTCGTCACTCAACTCATTTATTGATAAAGGAACTGTTTTTTTTTTATGTTACAATCGAGTCGTCAAGAATTTGTTCATTCCTCTTACCGACGCTCTTCATTGAGCTCCCGATCGTTGTGGAAACCCTGAGGAACTTGCTGAGGTCCCAGCGAGGAACCTTCACCACGCAGTAGTCCAGGCTGGGCTCAAAGTTCGCTGTTGTCGAGTTGGTGACAGAGTTTCTAAAGAACACAAATTCAACAATTATGTCATCACAAGAGTATGAAAAGACACAAACGGAGGGACTAGAAAAACTAAATAAAACCTGACAGAATGGATGCGTTAATCCCAAATGTTCGGTATTTAATGACGCACGTTAACGTACTTCAGTTGTGGCAGCGGGATCCCGAGGCCGAGTTTGGCCGCCACGTAGGCGAGAGGATAACCTGTGGCTTTGCTGGCGAGGGCGGAGCTTCGCGACAGACGGGCATTCACCTCGATGATGTAGTACTGAAAACGTCGCGCACACACAGGATGTAGTGAATGTTGAGTTTTTATTTCAAATAAAATACGGTCACATGCGTGTGCGGTACCTGCTCTGACTCGGGGTTGAGCGCGTACTGGATGTTGCACTCTCCCACGATGCCGAGGTGCCGGATAACTTTGATGGCCGTGTTCCGGAGCATGTTGTACTCGTGGTCGTTGAGCGTCTGACTGGGCGCCACCACGATGGACTCCCCGGTATGGATGCCCAGAGGGTCAATATTCTCCATGTTACACACCTGAAGAAAACGATAACATTGATGCATTTACAGGTCTCTGCCAAGTTGAATCCAGGAGGTGATTATGTGACGAATCCACGTTTACTCACAGTGACGCAGTTATCGTAGGCGTCGCGCACCACCTCGTACTCGATCTCCTTCCAGCCTTTCAGGGACTTGTCCACCAGCACCTGAGACGTGTGTGCGAAGGCCGACGTCACCAGCGAGGTCAGCTCCTCTTTGTTGTTGGCAAAGCCGGATCCCAGACCGCCGAGAGCGAACGCCGAGCGTACCAGCACGGGGTAGCCGAGACGTTCTGCAGCAGCCACAGCCTAATGGAGATTAAAAAAGTACAAAAGGTAAATGTAAAGTGGCTAAAAGTCCGAGTGGAGTCCGTGTGTTTGGGTGGATGGTAGTAAAAGTCTGCACACCTGCTCCACAGACAGCGCCGCTTCACTGGGAGCGACGTGCTCGTGGATCTCCTCCATCTTCTCCACAAAGATCTTCCGGTCCTCCGTCATCTCGATGGAGGCCACTGGCGTTCCCAGGACCTTGACTTTATACTTCTCCAGCACGCCAAGCTTGGTCAACTCTACGCCACAGTTCAGAGCCGTCTGACCGCCGAAGGTCAACAGAACGCCGTCGGGACGTTCGTTTTTTATCACCTGTGGCGACAAAGTGAGAATGGGTTCACTTAATCTCAGGAGATTTTGGGAAACTAAAGCACTAAATAGTTGTAGCCGTGGACTTATCTATTCACCTCTTCCTGCTTTGCCAACGCTATTGCTACGTAACTAACACCAAGTTAGAGATGTTCCAAAAACATTTTTCATCTCCCCGATACTGATTGCGATAGACGAACTTTGGGTACTAGCCAAAACAAGTACTGATCAGGTTCTGTGGAAGCTGCAATTGCTTCCTGCGCCCACTGGGTGGTGCTGTGTGCAACTATTACACAGTAGTGACATGTAGTCTTCAGGTTGGGAGTGTGATCAAATCTCATGAAGTTCAGAGCAGATTGGACACAAAAACACGCGTAACGTGGGCAGAGACGTACGGCAGTGTTGGATTGTGCTGCTTTTTCAGCATCTGTGGACGCATCGCACGCATCAGTGTCAGAAGAATAAGGTCAATGACAGAGTGAATTAGTACCTGAGTGACGTACTCCGCAGTGATGGGGAGGAAGTAGACTTTGTCTGCCAGACCTTTGGATGTCTGGACAGTGGCGATGTTGGGGTTGATCAGCACGGTCTGGATGTTCTCCTCCTTCAGAGCTTTTATAGCCTGGAAAATTAAGTAAAACCCATCAGGCGACAAACACAGACAAAAATACATTCGTGTCCATTTTTTATGTCAAAAGTTGCACGACTCAAAAAACAGAAAGCTTCTTCTTTCACGGACCTGAGAGCCAGAATAGTCAAACTCTCCAGCCTGGCCGATGGAGAGTCCACCTGAGCCCAGGATGAGGACCTTCCTAGGTCTGGAAACCTCCTCAGGCTTTGGAGTACCCGGGTAGGTGAGATGATCCAGCAGTCGCCGCTTGACTGAGGAGAATCACCAACATTTAAGTATAGATCTACGTAAACGTCCATCCATGTCCACTTCAAACTGAACTGAACACCGTTTTTACCCGTTTTTGTGCCGCCGCCGTCCTTAAAGTCTTTCACGGTGTCGAGGAAGACGTCGAACAAGCCGACCAGATCTGTGGGGCCAGCCATGTGCTCGGGATGGAACTGAACACTGGACGACAAAAATAAATCCAACACACTTTTTACCGACACGCTGGAGTTTCAGGTGTGAATGACAGCTAAGCTAACAGGTGACTCAGCAGATTTTTTCCCCATGTTCTCAGCTACAGCATGTCAGACACGTACGTGAATTATCATGTAAGCCCTCTGCGAGGCGCTCACCTGAACAGCGGGTGCGCGTTGTGCACGATGCCCTCGTTGGTGTGATCGTTGGCATTGGTGAAGAGGACGTCCCAGTCCTTGGGCAGAGTCTTGGGGTCGACGGCAAACCCGTGGTTCTGACTGGTGATGAAGCAGCGATCCGTTCCCTGGTGGACGCAGGGCTGGTTGTGGCCACGGTTACCGTACCTGGAAGACGGGCGAGAAAAGTATGTTTTAATGTCAACCTTTCAACCTTTTTCTTTTGGCCTATTCACACAGATGTAGCACGTTCTCAGTCAAGTCTGTGAGATATTTAGGATTTTTGTAAATATAACCACTTATTTTCTGGAAGTCAAAGTTACAGTTGTAGTGATGTTGCAGTCATTTCACAACGATCCCACAATCCTGTTTATGCCGACAACAAAATTCCAGCAGGTGACTGGGAACATTCCCCGTCCACCTCCTGACCTTCACACACAGTCTGATAAAACGAAAAGTCCCACAGTGAAGTGAGGAGCGGAGCGTGTGCTTCTCATGTGCCCCGGCTGTGTTTGTTTAAAATGGTCTTTTTCACAACACAGCCGCTCACTGCGACGCTCGCACTCTGGCGCTCGACTACAGGAGCGCACAGAACTGCTGAGAACAGCAGAACCCTGCAGTTCACATGACTGGTCTTCAAAAAAAAAAGAAAAAGAAAAATGATGTGAATGTGTGCATTTCTACAAAGACTGACGAGGTTTCCCTGGCTCCTGACACCAAAGAAATCTTGCACACATGAACTAAGACTGGAAACGCACTCAAACTCAGCCAAATCGGACACTTTTGGCCTGTATTTATAGAGCAACAGTTATATCATTCACCCATTCATGCACATACACGGCACTGCCGTCAAGAGCAATTTGGGGGTTAAGTGACATCGACTCCTCGCCCTTCCTGTTGAAAGACGAGCCGCTCCACCAGTGAGTCCCCGCCACCACGTCGTCTTTTCATTCGTTTAAAGATTTATAAACTAGTCACAGTCGCTGCAAATGGAGGAAATGGTGGATAGAGAATTCCAACATTTATCACTTGGTGATATATCGCAGTCCTTCCTCGTGTAATACAATAATCGATACCCCAGGGCAAAAATCGATATTTTAATTAACAAATTAAGGTGCTCTAATGCAAACAGACGCGTAACTACTTCATGTGTCCTCACGGCGGCGCTGCTTCCACACAAGGGGAAGTTCTTGCAATATGTCGATTATCACAGAATCGTTGTATCGTGATATCATTGGTATCGTGGACCATGTATCGTCCACTGGATTATGTCGGGGGGGAAAAAGAAACCCAAAACGTTCCAAAAACTATATCATAATACATACTTCACTAAGCACAGACTGTTAAACGGAAAATAAAAAAGATGACATAACTAACGAGGCCGTGTTAAGCATGACTCAGCAGAATCGGTGGAACAGAACGTCGTTGTCCACAAGAATCTGTGAGGACTTCCGTCTTTAATGTGTCAGCATCGCCTCTTAACAACAAGAACAACAGGAAATACAACATATTCCAGTCAAATTAGTGAAACACCCGCCAACATGTAGAAGATGGACAGTAGTGGCTCCCAAAGACTGGGGCGGGGCCTTGACGAGAGGTCTGGGGACACTTTTTTTGGGTCTCCAAACAAATTTGGAGATATTTCCCAAACATTTTAATTCAGATTTATGTGTACATTTAAAATTAAAAGTCATAAAATTAAGTTTCAAATCATTTACCAAACTTTTTTATGGTGTTGCATATTAAATGATATCAGGTGTTATAGATTATAAAGATAAATTAGTGGCTAATCACACTTATATACTATATCGCCATAGTTTAAAAAGTGGGTCCCCATAAAGACACTTAAAACAAAGCCGTGTACGAGATACTAACTTCATCTTGTAGGTCTTGGCTCCGATGACCAACGAGAGCAGCTGGTGTCCGAGGCAGATGCCGAAGACCGGCTTGGGCCGATCCACGCACACGACCTTCCTCACGTTGTCGATGGTGGCCTGACAGAGCTGAGGATCGCCGGGACCGTTACTGATGAACAAACCGTCAAAATCTAAAAAAAATAAATAAAGACGACAACAAATGATATTTCTTAAAAACTCCTGAACTTATAGTGAGGCAGCAGTAGCGGTTGGCAGGAGTGCGACTGTGACCTGTGCTGTCCAGCGGATGATTCCAGGGCAGCACGGTGACACGGGCTCCTCTCTGAGCCAGGCAGCGGATCTGGTTGTATTTGATGCCACAGTCCAGGACGGTGATCCGCAGACTTCCACTGGGGTTGAAGACTATGGGCTCCTGGAGACAATAAAAAAGGAAAATGGATTTCCGACATTTTTGAGCTACACACACACACACACACACACTAACTACACATGGGTCATTGAAAGTGCTTGAATTTTTTGTAAGAAGTAAGTTAAGTTGATATTTAGGTAATTGTTTGTTACAATGCCACCGACTGTTTCACACCCCACATTGCTTGATGTATGCAAACTAGGACTACACGCGCCGGTGTGAAACTGTGATGTTACCTTCATGGACACCTCCTGGACCAGGTTCCTCTGGTCAGGGTTGACAAAGGGAACGGCGTCCTGCGCAGTCCCGTCCACCACCAGCTTACCCAGCATGGTTCCCTTCTCTCGGATCTTCTTGGTCAAACGTCTTGTGTCGATTCCTGGAAAACGTGGTGTTTTTAAAGACTATTATAAATCTGGACTTCATTTTAATCTGCTGTGTGTGTGTGAGAGAGTCCTTACCTTGTAATCCAGGAACTCCATGCTCTTTGAGCCACTGGTCCAGGGACTTGACTGAGCTCCAGTGGCTGGGACTGTCCGACAGCTCTCCGATGATCAGAGCCGCCGCGTGGATTTTGGACGATTCGAACCACTGAGCGAGACAACGGCAAGAGAGATTACATTCCCCACCGTTATGTTTTCATGTTTGAAATGAAGCTAAAATGGTTGTGGCTCACCTTGCTCAACCCGAACTCTCCCTCCTCCCCGCTTGGTACCCCATAGTTGCCGACCAGAGGATAAGTGAGGGTCAGCAGCTGGCAGTGGTAGGATGGGTCAGTTAGAGCCTCGGGGTAGCCGACCATTCCCGTCTGAAACACTACACACACACAACAAATTCATCATATACAAAGATTTATGTTCCACATATTCATTCCAACTATTTTATATGAAACATACATTTAATTACTGTTGTATTTGGCATTGAAATCCTGATATTAACTTGTTTTGCACAAATATCTGACAGTAATCCTTTAAACATGTTACTCAAATGAAAATGAACATAATTAAGTAAAAATTACACAAATCATATCAGAATCACTAATTCACTCAAATGACAAACATAATTGCAACTAGATGTTTATTCACAATCTTCAGCCCTAATGTGAAGCAGGAAAACACGTTATTTTGCGTTGAGTTTATCTGTTCCACCAAACCACATTGAGAATTCCGTCATTTTAATGCTGCCTTGCTCGCAGTGGCCTTCTGCACGAAACAAAGTGCAAAGTTTGACTTTACCCAATATCAACATTGCTAAAATCAACCATTCGGCATACGTTTGCATTTAAAATTTATTGCAACACAGTGTGTGTTCTTAATAAAATGTCCACTTTTCTTTGCCTCTCACCTACATTATTCACGGTCATATAGCATATACAACAGGTAATAAAGTAGAACAAGTGCTGCGACGATGTGACAATAAGAAGCTGATCTATACGTCACGTGTACATGTAAATAGCGTGCGATTCATGTGTATTACAACAATCTACGATTTGCTTTAATTGACAACATTTTGAATGGGGTTTGGTGGCGAGAACCACGAGTGAGAGTGGGGCTCTGATGAGGTCTATGGGGGATTTGGCGCTTTAAAACTCACCGGTCGTTATTTGACACATTAACGCCGGCGACGTTAACACAAAAAAGTTACGGAACTCGTGAGGTAATTGCGTACGCAGGTGGATTTTAAGTGATGTGGCTCAAGGTACGTGAACTTGAAGTAAACGTGAAAAAAAAACAAAGTACGTACCAACTTCACCCGACACGGACACATTTGCACCAAAAAGGTGCCCCCTGAACGTCGCACCGTCCTCCAGAATCAACGTTGCCATCGTTGACATTTTACGTAGCTAATGCTAACGATAGATTTCAATGGGCCGATGGATGACGGTGACGGTGATGATGATGATGATGAGCTCCGGTCTCCACGTGAAACTCACGCCGCGAGGGGGGAAGCAGGTAGAAGCAGAAAAAACGAAAAAACTACAGATGAGAAACCGATTTAAACACCGAGCGGAAGTCCGCCAGAGTCCGACACTGTCCGCTGTGAATGTAGGGGAAAGAAAACACAAAAAGACGAGTTTGTGGGGTTATTGGCGGGTCGGTCGGCCAGGATGAGTGAAGAAAAGTGTTCCACACACGCTGCCAGCAGTGTGGAAGTCGGCCTACGGGCCGGAGCGGTAAGTTTGACGTAGTAGCGCTCCGCACTTCCGCTAAGAAACTTCAAAATAAAAGCCAGCCCAAACAAAGTTGTTAAAAAAATATGTTTCTTGTTTAGATTGTTTCATTTTTTATTGTCAAGCTTTTCACCCACAGTGCTTCAAACAAGGATTGGACAACCGGTCATAAAACGAGATAAATATATAAATAAATAATTTTTTGAAATGTTTTAAAACAAACAAAAAAATTGTTATTGTTATTTATTTGGCAAATAACCGAATTCACCCTTTCAAACCCACATTTGAGCTGGTTCACTGGGCTTCTTCTCTGAGAAGTGAGAAACTAAAAGAAGAAAAAAAACTATTATCTATCAAATGCAGTATGAGTGGATAAATGTAAAAGTATATATAAAAAGTACAAATATTATGATTGTTTACATACATTTGTCTGTATTATATTTATGTGTGTGTGCTAGTCATAGATATGTCATATCATGTAATACACGTGTGGCTATATGATTTTTTACACATACGACTTTTATTTTGAAGTTAGTGTGTCTCCTTGTCGGCATAATCACGTCGCTTCCTGTGACGTCACCACGCTGACGGAGCTCACGACTAGCAGCAATAACTTCAGTCCACAGTTGAACACGTTTTAATAAAATATCTTTACACCTACAGTTCAGACAATGATGGAATTTAGTTTATACTGTTTGTATATTGATGGATTTTTCCTTTTATTAAATAAATTGACACTGTATTAACTTAAATAAATAAAACATTTTTAATAAAATCTTTTCCACAGGGATTGATGACCTTAACATTTTAACATTAAAAGAACAATAAAACAAATAAAAAATTAAAATTAAAATATCTTTTTTCTGTGTTTAATCCATCAGACATTTGAATATTACTGCTGTGAAGTGAATGGGTGAATGTTAAGAAACACTAAATACTGAGGTTGTTTTCAAAATATCTAATAATAAAATCACATCATTCGATCAGTGTTATAATTGATTTCTGGTGTATTTGTACATTTGTATGAATATTATTGAATTTGTTCTACACAGGTGATAAAGTGAGTCTGATATTTTCAAATATTTAATAAATCTGTATTATAATTGACTTTGGGTTATAGGTTTTAACCTTCATAAAAAGGTCTAAATTAAGGATAAAACAGATTTTTGTTTTCTGAAGTTGATAAAATTGTCTATTTTTGGTTCAACTGAGAACCTTCTGTATGTTTTTACTCTTACGTTTAGTTTGTATGTTTGTGTTGGCTCGTCAACGACAGAGGAACAGAAATAAACAGTTAGTTGCTCGCAGCTGTTGTGTATCAGTGCCTCAGATGAGTGAGGAATCAGGATTAATGGAGCAAGGCGGCGATGTGACACCGACACTGACAGCTGAACAAGGATGAAATGATTTGATGGCACCGGGAATCAGACGCTCGGTCTTCTTGTGTTCCAGGTTCTGCAGCGACAAACGGAAACTGTGGGTGTGTGTGTGACCTGGTTCAGGAGGATCTTCTCTGACATGTCAATATTATCATCTGGCCACTGTGGTGATCTCCTGCCACGCCCATGGAACGCAGTTTAGACAGTAACAAGAGACAGAACAAACTCTGCAGCTAAAAATACCAGCAGTCAACTGTCCTGCTGCTGCTGTGGGACACGGGACAGAGACAGGGAGGGCTGCTCGAGTGTGGAACCCCAGAAGAAGCACCTTCAAAACATCTTCTGGAAGCTTCTGCTCGTTTTTTTTATCCTCCTCTCTTTCCGTGACTCACTCGTCGTTCCTTGGAGGTGATGAACTTTGCCCTGGGCCTCAAACCTCCATCAGCCGGCAGCTCTGGGCCCGGCAGCAGCCGAGGAGGAGGAGGACGTCGAGGAGGACCTGCCATGGAGAACCTAGAGAAGCAGCTGATCTGCCCCGTCTGCCTGGAGATGTTCTCCAAACCCGTGGTCATCCTGCCGTGTCAGCACAACCTGTGCCGCAAGTGTGCCAACGACATCTTCCAGGTGAGGACGGGAGATTACAGCACGTTTTATTTTTGTAGGAACTTTCTGGGGAGATGTTCCAACCTTCATCCACGCGGGGTTCCTCAGCTCTGAAAAGTACTTTCTACTACACCGTCACAATATTCATGAATATATTTTCCATTAATTACACAGGCACTGATATAATATGTGTCTTACCTCCAGCTTTAAAGGTCCAATGTGTAAGAATTAGTGACACCTAATGGTGAGACTGCAAAATGACAAGGCCTTTGTCCAAAGTACAGCTGTACAACATGTAAAAATTATAAACTTTCTTAATCTAAAGCTAACTTGAAAAACCAAAGTAAAAGATGGTTTGTGTCTTGTCTCCTCTTGTCTCCTCTCGTCTCCTCAGTCCGCGAACCCTCTGTGGCAGACGCGCGGCTCCACCAGCATCGCCGCCAGCGGAGGTCGTTTCCGCTGTCCCTCGTGTCGCCACGAGGTGGCGCTGGACAGACACGGAGTGTACGGTCTGCAGAGGAACCTGCTGGTGGAGAACATCATCGACATCTACAGGCAGCAGGAGACCTCCAGGTCTGTATGTGTTAGGACCTCATCGCTGTCATAAACACTGACCTCGTCAGGACCAGGAGTCCTCATGGAGACCAAAACCTGGTCCTAATGAGGAAGATGCTCAATTCTGAGGAACTGGTTGAAGTATAGGGCTAAGATTTGAATTGTGGTTGGGTTAGGATTGTATTCTATGTAAATGAATATGAATCTGTTGTTGTGATGTCGTATAATGTCCAGCATGAGGCGGCATTTCACCACATTACTGACTATAGGACGATCTCACTCATTCTCCATTCATTCAGACAAATACATAATACATACAAACATACACAAAACAAACTAATTAAAAAGTAGTTTATTATAACTGTGGCTACATAAATAATAATAATAAATGTAGAGACAGAGTATAGTGACGTATAAAATATGAGATCAGAGGCAAAGATGCTTTACACTCGTGGGGAAATATTC
Source organism: Solea senegalensis (assembly GCF_019176455.1). Classification (NCBI taxonomy): domain Eukaryota; kingdom Metazoa; phylum Chordata; class Actinopteri; order Pleuronectiformes; family Soleidae; genus Solea; species Solea senegalensis. Next base: position 19,502,614 of record NC_058037.1, read on the forward strand.
ATTATTATTGTGTGATTCATTTTTTTGACTGAATTCCACTCATCCCATTATTTTTATTGAATTTTGCGTCATTTTACATGTGTTATATATATTGTATAATGATCATTTATTACCTATTTCTGTGGTTTATAGGGTTTAAATATAATTTAACAGTATGCTTATATTTTTTCTTACAGTTAATTGACCTTCTTTTGTCAACAAATATATTAAATTCTTCTTATTCGCTGAAGTCTGCAGCAGCTGAGACCAACTTTTAAATGTCCCAGCGCCTGTGTGTTTTCCCCTCTCATAATGGAGTCACCACAAGTGTAAATTCATCATCGCTTTCACTCCAAAATAGAATCTTAATGAGTCTGAGACGCTGGCACGGGTGTGTGTTGACAGAAGGGCAGGAGTCTCCTCATTATCCGCACAAGCTAAAAATTGTCGTCTAATCATCGTTTGTGTCGGGGACGCGGACGTCACAGGACAAAGGACTGTCGTCGTCCTCCGGTCCGGGCCTCGTGTTAATGTGGCCGTTTATTTCTGTGGGATGAGTGAACGTTTGGCAGCCAAGGCGTCGTTTGTTGTGTCGCCGTTGGACGGATGTGGCTCAAAAACTTTGCCGAAGTGTCCTTGGGAAAGACACGAGGTGCTTCTTAGATCCTCAAACGACTGAATTTCATCAGCGTTTCATCGTCAGACCTCGGTGGACGACTGCTCCTGTGTGCCGGACGCTTTAAAGTCGACAAGAGAGAAACAAAGAGAATTCTCAAGGATTCCTGTTGTGCATCTTTGTAAACTCTGTGGTGACTCTAACGCAGAGACAAAAGGTCACGCAGAGACGTGACGCGTGTCTAAAAATATCATCCTGCAGTCCTGAGACTGTTAAAGACTTTTGTTTAAACTAAACAGAACAAAACAATACATGACAGTCAAGTATGTATGTACATAATAAATACATTGGTCTTATTTGCTCTTTAAATTGTTTATATGTTGGTTTTTGGGTTACAATCTGGGGCAAATACTTCGGTTTCCAAATGTGGAGTTTGTTGTTTTGCGATTGTCTGCAGCCCCCGTCCTGCCATCAGGTAGCGCTGTGGCCCATTTTTCATGAGCAGTTGTGTTCTGGATGGGTCTCTTATCTGTCTGTGTGTAGTTTTGTGCAGATCGCTCCATGTACGGCAAAGGTCGTAGAGCACTTCCTGTTTTGGTTCAGGGCGAGTCCTTTGTCTCACATATGAAGTTTTATGCAGATCAGTCAATGTACGGCATGTACAGTGCACTTCCTGATATGTGTTGAAATTGCGTCTAAATTAAAAAATGGCCAAGTTCGTGGACGTGTTCAGGGTTGGCATCTCGTGTCACGTAGAAAGTTTCGAGCAGATCGGTCAAACAAAGCTACAGGGCGTGTCCTGTTTTGTGGCGAAGGGTCCAAATTCACCAAAAATCTCAGACGGTTGCCATGGCCACGCCCTTTTGAATCTGCGAGACCTTCTAGTAACTTTTCATCCTTGATGTATCCAGTATAGATTTACCCTTTTTTTATGTTTGTACGATTAACGTGCTCAGACGAGGACATTTTTACGAAATCGCTAAGATGGAAGCACAAATCAAAGTGGTCGACTTCCTGTTGAGTTAGGATCATAGTCCCAATAGACTTTTTTGTTCGTCTTGAGCTGTTTTATGTTTCCACCAAGTTTCATGCCTTTTAGTGAAAGTGAGTTTTGGCTGAGCCATTGTGCGCCACTTTTGTGTTTTTTTTTTCCTTATTCTGTCAAATGTTTTCACTGATTCTGATTTGTGCGCCAATTCTACATTTTCACCTACATTAAGTACTTTAAAAGAAAAGAAGAAAACAATAATTCCCTAAAGACGTTCAACAGAAACCTCAGAAGGCAGGTGAGGCAGAGAGTCCAACAGCTCACCAACTACAGGTCCACCTTGGGAGGCGCACACTGCGGGCCGTGGACCCGAGGAAGGCTGCTGGGCCCGATGGCGTCTCCAGGCGTGCAGAGACTGGGCGGATCAGCTGGCTGGAGTCTTCATGAGGATTTTCAACCAGTCCCTGGCCGAGTCCACCGTCCCATCATGCCTGAAGTCCTCCATCCTCGTCCCCCTGCCTAAGAAACCTCATATCTCCTGCCTTAAAAACTACCGGCCAGTCGCTCTCACCCCAGTGGTGATGAAATGCTTTGAAAAGCTGGTGCGGGGTCACATCACATCACTCCTGCCAAAAAGCCTGGACCCACACCAGTTTGCATACAGGGCAAATAGATCCACAGAAGACGCCGTTGCTACATCCCTCCATGCTGCACTGTCCCACCTAGCGCAGGAGGGGAGCTACGTATGGATGCTCTTTGTGGACTATAGCTCTGCTTTCAACTCCATCCTTCCTCACAAACTGATGGACCTAGACATTCCACACCCCACCTGCATTTGGATTAACAGCTTCTTCACTTGTCGCACCCAGAGGGTGAGACTGGGCCATCACACATCTACAGCCCTCAGCTTCAGCACGGGCTCCCCGCAGGGCTGCGTGTTGAGCCCCTTGCTGTACACTCTCTACACGCACGACTGCACCTCCACCCACCACAACAACAACATCATAGTGAAGTTTGCGGACGACACTACGGTGGTGGGGCTTATCTCTGGAACAGATGAGTCTGCCTACAGAGATGAGGTTGAACATCTAGCAGTGTGGTGTAGGGATAATAACCTTCTCCTCAATACAGCAAACACCAAGGAGCTGGTGATTGATTACAGGAGGAAAAACACTGACATCGCACCACTCACCATCAACGGTGATCGGGTGGAGCAGGTATCGGACTTCCGCTTCCTGGGTGTTCACAGGCATGACCTGGTGTAAACAGCATGAAGGTGCTTAAAAAGGCCCAACAGAGACTGCACTTCCTGAGGGTCCTCAGGAGGAATGACATCACACAGAGACTGCTGGTACCCTTCTACAGGTGCTCCATAGAATCCATCTTAACATACTGTCCATGTGTGTGGTTTAGCAGCTGCACAGAAAAAGGTCTCGCAACGGGTCATCAACACAGCACAGAGGATAGTCGGTTGCCCCTCCCCTCACTGGATGACCTTCACAGTGCTCGCTGTGCTAAAAGAGCACAGACCATTGTTAAAGACACTTTCCATCCGGGTCACTCCTTCAGGCAGGCGATACAGGACAATCAATTTTTTTATTTTTTTTTATTTATGCACTAACTGTCTGGCACTTTTTTAATTTCGTTGTACAGGTTACATTGACAATAAAGGACTACACTATACTATACTATACAAGAAAAAACAATTAGCAACGTTATAACCCAAGTTTATGACGCCATTTTTTCACTTTTCCCGCAGACTTGTAAACATGAAGCCAGAGCAGCATCATCATCATCATCAGCAGCAGCAGCAGAAGTTGACGTGTGAGGAGCACGAAGAGGAGAAGATCAACATCTACTGTCTGTCGTGTGAGACGCCGACCTGCTCCATGTGCAAAGTGTTTGGACGACACAAAGACTGCGACGTGGAGCCGCTCAGCAGCGTCTACGCAAGACAGAAGGTAACGAAACCAATTCAGCGGCCACAGACGAACCCAAGGAACTAAGGAACTAAGTCTTAATAACTTAATGGCCGACATCTTGTTGAGTTGAGGCCATGGTTACGGTCAACTTTTTTGTCCGTCTCAGTCTATAGCATCTTCCCACCAAGTTTTGGAAGATTCGGTGGAAATCTTAGGGTACATCCTGTTTCGTGGCGAATGGTTGAAATTCGAGGGTTTTGCCAAGTATGTTTGAATTTTTCTGATCTGATTTTAAAAAAGTGGGAGACACTGCAGGATAATTTGGCCAGATAATCTGTTCAAATTAGCCTAAAATCGGAAGAAACCCGCAATTGAGGGAACAAAATCTGACCAATTATCCTCCAGTATGGGGCGGGGCTTTAGTTTAAAAAACAAGTATAACAACTATAATTAATGTAATTTATAGCGTTGCATTTGCATCAATAATAGCTAATGAAATTCTGCTTAGGGCCCCGTAAAGGCTAGGGCCGGCCCTGTCAGCAGCTTTAACTCCTCTTCCAGGAGCGTTTGAAGAAAACTGAAAGAGGTTCTCCCTGAAAAATGTGTTTGTTTTTTCACTTCACTTTTCTTTACGTCAACACATAAAAAAAACAAAGCTCGGCAGATTTTCCGCAGGAGTCGTCGTCGTTGAACTGTGTGCGTTAGAAGAAATCTGTCAGGTTTGCGAGGAGGCGTCCGGGGCTCGCAGAAAACGCTCCTCTAAAAGGTCAGAGGACGACGAGAGCGAACACACGATAGTCTCAACTCTTAACCTTTTGTCCACCGCGTGCACACACACACACGTGAGTGATTCCTCCGGAAACTGATGACGGCCTCGGTCCGAGCCAAACGTGGTTCCCTTTTCCTGGTTTCTATTTTTAAATCTCGTATTTTCTTCTCTGGACCTGACACCGACAGACAGATGGACAGACGGACACAACCCATGACACACACACTTTTATTCTACAGTGTGGAGAGACATGAACACACACCTACACACACACACACCTGCTTATACAGCCATGTAAAGGTCAGGCCCAGGGGCGGAAGAAAAACAAAGGGGGCCCCTAATAATGATGAGTACATTTATTCACAGTATTTTGTGAATTCTATTTAAGCTCAAACCCACGAGATTACTGCATTTTTGTAGTTTCACCAAAGTGCTTTACAGCCGTGGTTCCCAAACACTGGGTTGTGGACCCACAGATGGGTCACGAGTGATTTTTTTTTGGTCCCCCCCTATTTTTTTGTATTTTCCAAACCTTTTAATTGAAGATTGATGTGTATACGTTTTTTAAAAATAATAGCCATTAATTGAAGTTTTGAAGTTTACATCACTACATTATGCACACATTTGTTTATGTATATGAGTTGGGTCACGGTAGTTGGGGTAAAAACAAATGGACACAACAGAAATAATAAAAAAAAGGTCAAATAAATAACAAAAGATCAGAGGAGGAATTATATCAGTGTATAAAAGCTCACCTCATGAAATCTGCATCTAAAATATCTCAAAAACAAGAGTGGAAACTGAAGTTTGTAAACCACTCACTTTCCCTGCACCAAAGTCCATACAGAAAACCAGTGATTATAATATCACAGCACACAGGAGTTGTTGATCCACCGCTGCCTCCATCAGTAAATTCAAATGTGTTATTTTTGCAAATTCTGTGTTTGAAATCCTTTGTTTGGAATTACCTCAGTGGCACAAAGTGACCACATGAGGCAGCGGTAGACCAGCAGCTCCTGTGTCCCTGCAAGCTTAAATCGCCTATTTTCTCTATGGGGTTTGGTCCATTTTACAAACTTCACTTTCTTGTTGGAAGAAGACATTGAGAAGATGTCGTAGACTTAAGTTAAATTTTTTTTTCACCTTACACAACCAAACTGTCTCCCAAACTTTCTAATGGTTGACCCACAAATGTACAACCATATCTGTAAAAACCTAATATTAGATTAAATTTGTTAAAACACTAACATCACTGAAGCTCAAGTTAGTGTTACATTTTCTAGGTGAATATTGATTTTATTTAATTATTCTGGCCTTTATATGTTTTCATTTAAATGAATAAACTTATATTTATGACAAATCTACGTCTAAATGTATGCCGTCCACAAAAATTCTTCGTTTTCTTCAGTGAGGCGCCTGTTTTTCTTTAATAATTGTGCGTGTCTGAGATCTCATCCACCTACACCTGCAACCAGGCATCTATTGGACGGCACTAGCTGTCAATCACAGTGATTGCCACCTGTGGGACAATAAAAACGTCTGAGATTCAGTTTCTCAATAAAACTGCGACAATGCGTTTGAATGTTTTTCCAAAAGTAGAAAACGTCTTGTGGACAAACAAAGTCATGTTGTTGTCATGCAGAATGCGCCCGCGTCGGCGGCTTCAGCGACGTCCGGCGTGTTATTGAGCATTTGGCTTTGTTGACATTTGGGGGCGAGCGTCTCCGTGTCTCACTCTGTCTCTGAATCACTCATCTGAAATTTAGATGAGGCCGAGGGAAGTTGTTTGTCATCTTAATGGAGGGAGAGAGGAAAAAAAGGGCAAATATACAACAAAAACAACAATTAATTTGTAACCAAATGAAGCAGAAATGGGATTATTTCTAACAGAGTTTACATTGAAACTGTAAATCTACAAACACGGGAGTTTAAAATGATTCAGGTTGTTGTTTTTGTGCTTGAGGTTTTTTAATTAGAAATTCATGCAGTTCCTTCACAACAACAGCAGCAGCAGCAGCATCACACTGACGACTTTTTAAACAAGAAACTACATTTAGAAACTTTTAATCAACGTCTGCACACAAACAGAATAATCTCACACGCAGTCTGTGAGTCAAACTTTATTTTTATTTGTCTCATAAATTTGATATTTATTTTCTTAGAAATCTGAGATTTAAATCAAAATTCTGAGAATATTTTCTCAAAAAATATGAGATTAAAGTCAGAATTCTGTGAAAACTCAGGTTAAATCCACTCGTGTAAATCTCTAGTTTGCACAACTCTTGCCAAATTCAGAGTTACAGCAAATGTTTCTTTTTAAAAAAGAATGAATCAGTGAGTGATTGATGAACACATGAGATGATTCATGTTTTTCTGGGCCGATGACATCAGTCACCCATTCATCTTTACCCGGAAACACACACACACACACACACACGTAATGATTAAAGTTATGAGTTTCCTCTGTTGTGAATGTTTTCCAGACGGAGTTGAGCGATGGAATCGCGATGTTGGTCGCCAGTAACGACCACATCCAGGCCGTAATCTGTCAGATGGAAGAGATGTGTCAGGCGTTAAAGGTGAAACACGCGCATATTTCTTTTAGATATATATTTTGTCAAATCTCTTTCATCTTGTTCTTGTTTGTCAGGACAACGGCGAGCGGCAGCGAGAGAAGCTTGGCGACTGTTTCCAAACGTTGGCGGCCATCTTGGAGGAGCGGAAGCAGGAGCTGGTGGCTCTGATCTCCAGGCAACAGGACGACAAGCTCAGGCACGTCCGCGCCCTCATCCGTTGCCACGGCGACCACCTGGAGGCCGCGGTCACGCTGGTCGAGTCAGCCATACAGTGCATGGAGGAGCGGCACATGCCCGTGTTTGTACAGGTAGGAGGTCGCCGCAGATATATTGCTGTATTACTGCGACAATACAGTTTTTGTTGAATCAGTCTGAAATTTTTGTGACGGGTTGGTGATCACCCGAGCATGTTTCCATCCAATTTTGGTAAGGATCCGCCCACCGATGGCATCACAAAACGTGATCAAACTTTCAAGAACTCCCATTTTTTTTCAATGGGCCATAAGTGTGAAGAAACCCACACGAATATCTCTGTCAAAACTTATTGGATTTGAACGAAATTTTCCGCACGTATGCACAATCAGACACACTACCATGAGACTATGTTTCATGCAGATCTGATCCAGATTGTGATTTTTTTTTGCCCCTCTGTCTTTTTCCTCAGAGCGCTAAAGACATACTGGAGAAGTAAGTCCAACTGTTTTATTCACTCTTTTTACTCTTGTACTTGAAAATTTTCTGAGTTTTTTTTTTTACCCTTTTCTACTCAAAAATATTGCATAAATGCATAAATGTATTTGTCAACTACTTACTGCTTTGAAAAGTTAGTCTGATAGGAAAATAAAAAATAAATAAATCGTTGAAAATCATTAGTCATTTAGACATTAATTAGCTCAAATTCATCCAGCTATAACCTGCAAAATTGGCAATTGCATTAACATTAACGTGGTTGTATAAAGTACACATTCAATGGCGGTCACCTGTGTCAAGAATTTGCTATTTTCAGACTAGAAACTCAAGTTTCCAATCCTTTCACTCTCTTCCACACCAAACTCCATAAAGAAAATCAGTGATTTTAGCTGATAAGCTGATTTTAGAGTGACACAGGAGCTGCTGGTCTACTGCTACCTCGTGTGGTCACTTTGTGTCACTGAGGTCACTGATCTAAATGAAGAAAGAATTTCAAACATCTAAGTAGTAAAATAACACATTTGAATTTACTGTACATACTGAACTGTATATGGAGTTTGGTGCAGGGAGAACAGATTACAAAAAATGACACAAGCGTGACCAAATGAAAAATAATTTTTCCTAAATTTTACTGGACCTTTAAAGTGTCTAATATAAATTTCTTTTCTAACCCTTCCTTTGCTTTAAAACGACAACTAAAAAAACTCTGAAAAAACAAAATGGTTGACAGACCTGAACAAATTAATTAATTCAAACTAAATTTCCCAAATGTCATTCATCAATATTTTTATGTTTGTCAACCGTTTTCAAGAAAATCCAACACAAATCAAATCTATAAAAGGATAAAATGGTAAATAAATGAACTAAGAAAAACAACTAAGTCCTGTGACTTAAAAACACCATCATTAGTCACCACTTCATTGACACCAGATTGTTGTCGGTTCGTCTCGTTTAATTGGCGCGTGTGAAGAGTCGGTGTCGCCGTGTCAGACATTTAGTCATTTTGTTTACATTATGTAGAAGAAGAAGAAGAAGAAGAAGGAGAAGTCTGAACGTCCCAGAGGAGTGACCACACATTTATGTGTTTCCTCCACATCAATGAGGACGTTTAAATATTTATTATTACATTTACTGACACAACAAAGGCTGTAAATGTAAACACAGTCAGATGACTTTAAACACTGTAAAGAAATACACGTTATTGTTTGAAATTTGAATGTTTTTCCAATTTTTCCAACATTTTTGATTCTTCAAAAACAAAATCTGGGTTTTTTATTTATTTATTTGTTAAATTAGTTACACAAACGTTTTATAAATTAAAGAGATTAAATATGACTAACTAGAGATTAGCGTGTTTGAATTAGCATGACAAAGTTAATAAATTTAGAGGAAAATATCAACTAGAAACTATTGTATAATGTGCAATATTAAATCATTTTATTTCAATTTAATGAAACATTTTTGTTCTCTGGCTGAAATGATGTGACTTAATTGTGTTTAGTTGTAATTGTTAGAAATGGCTGTTTAAGAAACTAGTTATATACAGTATTATTTATTAAACTGTATTTAAGTAAACAATGAGGTTAAATCCATTTTTTTTTGCAAATTTTTGATTTTGTGAGCTGTTTTCTTAGTGTAATTGTGTGTGTGTGTGTAACAGGATGACAGTGATGGCGAGGACCTCGAACATCGAGCGTCCGTCGGTCAGTTACGAGAACATGAGTCACTTTGGCGTGGACATTGAGGATGTGGCCGACATGTTGAGCAACATCGACTTCTGCTCTGGTACGAACCACATCATCATATGTGCTGTTCATTTGGTTCCCTTTACATTTTATTATTACTATTTTTAGTTATTGTTTCTTATAAAATTAAAGATGAACAATTGTGAATTTGCCATAAATGTGATTTTATATATGCAGAATTAGGTCCATTCTGGTTTTCTTATAATAAGATAATGTACATAAAAAGTATTAAATGTGCAAATATTAAGAATTTAGCTTTAATTCAACAAGCTACAGCAACAAAATGTTGTTTACACTGATTATGGCAGGGGTGTCAAACATACGGCCCGGGGGCCAGAACCGGCCCACCAGAGGGTCCAATCCGGCCCACAGGATGAATTTGTTAAAATTTCACACTATGATTACAATCTAAATCTCTTCCAGATATCTGTGACTAAATGTTTGTGTCTTTTTAGATCCAGTTTGATGTGTAAATAGCACATTTAGGCACGATATTGTTGAAATTGCACTTATATTTCTCAAGAAATTTCATGTTCCTTCATTAAATGTAAAACAAAGGAGAAAAAAAGCAAGGAGTTCTTGTTGTTCATAGGTTATTATGCTATTATTTTACTATTTTTACGGGTCTGGCCCACTTGAGATCAAATGAGTTTGACATCCCTGGATTATGGCATCTAATATTACACTGTCATTTTATTTAAGAGGTAAAAATACCCATAAATAATAGATTTCACTCTGAATCAGTAAATAATCCACAGGTAAACAAAGGAGTAAACACAATTTCCCTCAGTTTCAATGTTTACAGGTTTAAATTTAACCATGTTTACAGTCTAAATGTGTGTGTGTGTGTGTGCGTGCGTGTGTGTTGCAGGTGTGGGAGACGATGATGATGATGATGATGATGATGAAGATTCTGAGTCCGACCTCGACGTGGGCTTCAGATATTAAGACCAAACAAAGGTAAGCTGTTTCTTTTTAAAGCTGCAGTACGTGTGTTTTATTGTTGTTATAAATACTATATGTTTACAGCTGAGAGATTTGATCCATCTGCCATTTGTTTACATTTAAACATTTTAAATGAATGCAGAATAAAAATCCTTTTAGATTCTCTGAGTCTAAGAAAAAAATGAGGAGTTTGTTTGTTCTCCGTGAACCTGTCGACCAGTATTGATGAACTGATAAATTGATTGTTGTTTTCATGTGTCGGTGTTTGGGTTCTGCAGAGATACAGAGATTACACAAGAATATGACAAATAGATAATCAGAGATAGATAATAATTAGTGTAAGCTAGCTAGCTAAAACAAATAGATAGCTTTTTTTAAGCTAGTAAATTAGCTAGCAAAAAAGAAAGACAGTGTGAAACTTGTGTATTTAAGTATTTTGTGCTAGCTCGCTAGTTAACGATAATGAGCTCACTTTGTGTAAGTTTGTAAGTTAGCTAGCAATGCAAGGATGGCTGGATGGATAGATGATAGATATATATCGCTAGCTCACCAGCTAGTTATCGGCTAGTTACATCTCTCTTGAGTAAGCTGGCTGGCTAGCCAATTATCTAAGCTAGCTTGCAAGCTAGTAAGATAGATCATACAACAGTAATATAAGTATAATATAATATAATTAGTGCAATATGACTGACACATGAAATTAATGCAGATTAAAAGTTTCAAATGTTTGTTTTTAAAAATGCAGAAGAAAAGAATATGACACAGTGTGTGTGTGTGTGTCTGTCAGAGAAGAGACTCAGTCAAAGACTCAGACAAAGACTCAGTTAAAGACTCAGTCAAAGACTCAAAGACTCAGTCAAAGACTTGGTCAGAGACTCAGTCAAATACTCTGTCAAAGACTGAGTTGGAGACTCAGTCAAGTCAGAGACTCTGGTCAGAGTGAAGAGACTCAGTCAAAAGGACTCAGTTGGAGACTCAGTCAAAGACCTCAAGAGAGTCAACTCAGAGACTCAGTCAAAGACTCAGTTGGAGACTCAGTCAAAGACTCAGTCAGAGACTCAGTCGGAGACTCAGTCGAGACTCAGTCAAAGACTCAGTTCAGTCAGAGACTCAGTCAAATACTCAGTCAGAGACTACTCAGTCAAAGACTCAGTCGGAGACTCAGTCAGAGACTCAGTCGGAGACTCAGTCAGAGACTCAGTCAGAGACTCAGTCGGAGACTCAGTCGGAGACTCAGTCAGAGACTCAGTCAAATACTCAAGGACAGACAGACAAGGACAATGATGTTTGTCTTTTGTTCTTCACTTCAGGTCCCTGGGACACGTGGACACAGAGAAAGAAAGAAAGAAAGATTTTGTTTGTTTTATATTTTTCTAATTTCATTGATTCTTTTTCTTCTCTAAGTTTTTTTTTTTATTATTATTTTCCTTTAAAAACTTAATTTCAAACCCTCTGTGGTCATAAATCTGATAAATGTGTCCGCATTTATGCTGAGTTTGTAAAAATGTACTTGTTTGTTAAAAAAAAAAACAGCAGATAATCTCATGACTGAAGGTAAAATCACGTGATGACGTCATATTTTTATACCGCGGAGATTATGTGGAGGATTTTAGGCAAATATGTGGGGGATTAAGATTTAAAAAATCCACTGATATGTGTTAAATTATCAGATTATACAACAATGCAACATGTTGTTTAGGCTTAAAAAATAAGTAACTAAATATTGTTTTCTACACCTAAATTAAATCATTTAAATTTAAGGAAGGAAATTATATAAAGACAATTTCTTAACATAATTTTACTTTACTTATTTGGATTATATGTATTTATTCTATTTTTGATTATGTTTCATTTTATTTATTTAGCTTCATTGGTTTAATTTAGCTTTATAAATGTAGTCTTTTACAAATGTGACAAAGTACGTGGAAACAGCGCCACCTCATGTGTGATGTGTGTTATTGACTGAGGACAAAACAAAGACATTTTCACTTCAAACTTTTTTATTAAAAATATAAATAGCAAAAAAAAAGAAAAGCAGTTTTTTTTTCCTCTTACATTTCAAACTTTGTCAGACGTGGACGTTTTACAGTGAAATAAATACGTTTTTGTTCATTCTATTAGATTTTTTCTAGGTTAGCATGCTGCAGTCATACAGGGGCAGGTGACCGTGATCCCGCTGAGACATGAGGGACAGAAACAGGACGAATGTAGCTCGTCCACATGAATGTGGGGGACAAGAGAGACGTCTTTTTTTTTCAGATGTTGGACTCATTTGAGACGTGAACCAAATGAGTAAACAAGTGTTTTTTGTTTAAGTTTTGTTTCCTTAGAACCAGAAACTGTTTTCCAATTTAATCTGATGAGTTTTAATCTGCATTTTTATTATTACTTATTGGTTGACTGTACACTGGTGGACATGCATGGGTAACAACTCTTGTTTTGTTTTAAATCTGAATTTGCAATAGATTAAAATAATGAATGATCATTTATTGGACCAGTTCCAGGGTTTGATTGATGTATAATTTCAGATTAAAATTCCCCAACATATTCCACAACTACTCACTCATCCCTGGAAGTTAATTTTGGTGGTTACATGACCCATAATGCAACTGTTGTTATTCAAAAAACTTAAAAATAGCTAATTATAAATCAACATGAACACTAGGGGTCGCTGTGGTTCTGATGGAAAACTTTAATTCAAACGCGTAAATGACTTCAGATTATGTCCAGCACGCGAGAGTCCAGTTCGTTCATCAGTGTCCTTTTTTGGGGGGGGGTCACGTGATTGAAGGTCAGCGTGGATGTGGGGTCTGTGTCCATTTTGTCCAACAAAGTCTTCAAATCAACACTCACACATTTACTTTGGACGAGGCTGCGATGCGTAATTTTGCTGTGCGTAAAATGGAGACGCACAGAGGAAACACGCACAGACAAACAAACAAACAAACAAACAAACAAACAAACAAACAAACACGTGTGTCAGCGGTTGTGTGGACAGTGTTTATTGCAGCTTTACTTCCCGGCGTCGCCGAACATTTTCTCGTTGTCCGCCACGAGCCGCTCCATCTCGGCCATGTGGATCATGTCCCTCAGCATGTCAAAGGTCAGGTTGATGGACAGCTGTGGGTTCTCGCTGCGCTTCAGCAGCTGCGCCGCCACCGCCGCCGTCCTCAGGTCCTCGTTGTCGCTCTGCGCCTGCTCCTGTGGCGGCTGCAGGTGCGCGAGCTCGGGGTGGTTCCTGCTGTGGAGGAGCTTCAGGATGTTCTCGTGCAGCAGATCAGCGGTGGAGGAGGAGGAAGGAGAGCTGTCCACGCCGGACACTCTGCGCAGGAGTTCCTCCAGCCGCTGCGCCTGAACGTGGCCGCTCTCGTCCATGAGCCAGCCAGGGAGAGCGCGCGGTCTGCCGGCGGCGGGGCGGAGGTGCGAGGAGAGGAGGACCGAGGAGAGGAGGAGGAGCAGAGAGAGCGGCTTCATGTCCTGTAATCCAGATTATTCAACATTTAACACTTGAAACAGTTATTTACAGAGACTCTGAAATCCAGCAAACTCATATTTAACCCCTCTATTTTTGTTAATCTGTGTCTAATCTGACTGAAAATAAATCTGTGATGACTCATCCATCACCTGTGCGCAAAACACCCAGATTATGGATTATAATATCCAAAACCTGTGTTTAGAAAAGGCAAAGATTGCGCGCAAAGGTTATGGATCCACCAAACTGTTTAACTGTATGATACATCATTTACGCACAAGATTAAAAAGAAACAACCAAAACAGAAACAAATAATGGATTACATCCACACACGTGGATTACAATTTACTCACAATTTTAGATTTAAAAAAAATAATAATATTAATAAATATTATCGTTAGATTAGATACAGAATAGTGTTTTATAATCGAGTATGAACATTTCTTCTCTAAACAGAAACTTTAATCCCAGGTCAGATTACATATTACTGCAGGAAAAATAAATCGCTCGTTTTATATTTAAATTTAACTATGCAGCATGAAAAAAATAATTCATAATCTGGATTATTTGATGAGCTAATTTAAACTTTCCACCTGATACTTTCTCACCTGCAGAAAGTGAAAATGAAACAAAAAAGTCTTGGATGAATGAATGAATGAATGAATGAATGAATGAATGAATGAAAGGACTCACTTGGTTGAGCAGATTAGAGGCTGCGGCTTGAGTCTTTGATGTCTCCGCTTCCACAGTGAGTGTCAGTGAGCGACAAACGCGCGCGAGGCTTTTTATACATCCGCTCTGCAGCTGTGACGTCACAACCAGAGCGAGGAGAGCGGCGTGGACAAATATCGACCGACACACACACACCATCCTTCCTTCTATTCATATCCTTCATTTCTTCCTACTTTCCTTCCTTCCATCCACTTTGTATTCCGTTCTTCCCTCCATCTATCCTTCTAATATCAATCCTTCCTTCCAACTTTCCTTCCTTCCTACATCCATCAAACTATCCATCCTTACCTCCATCTAGCCTTCCTTCCTACAGCCATCCTTCCTTCCTTCTGTCTTTCCTTCCTTCCTTCATACATCCATCCTTCCATCTTTCCTTCCTTCCTTCCTACATCCATCTTTCCTTCCTAAAATCATACAGCTTTCCTTCCTTGCCTTCTTCCCTCCAACTAGCCTTCCTTCCTTCAACACCCATCCATCCATCAGTGAGGATGAGGGACATTACAAGAGGACAAGAGGACAGGGACACAGTTCCTTTAGGACTCTTTTCGAGGAAACTTAAAGCTAAGTTTAGGTCAAAATAACAACATAACAGCGACCCTTAGCTTTTAAAAACGTTACTGCAACTCACATTTAAAAGACAGTGAGGGACACGAAGGACAGACCAGTCAGCAGGGAGACGGACACGGGAAAACAAAGTCCAACTATTGGGGGGGGGGAGAAAAAAAAGAACAGTTCAGTAAAAAATGATAAAAACATATTATCATGACATTCCATCGTGAATTTCAAAATAAAAGCGTTTGTTTTAATATGAATAAAAACATATTTATGATGTAAAATGTATCTATAAATACCTTGATATTAGCTTGGTGGGGGGGGCCTTGTGCCCTGCAGGGCCGTAAATCTGAGACCTTTAATGCATCTCCACTGAAGTCCTTCAGTTTTTCTTCTGCTCTGGTTGAGATGTTTTTGGAAGGACTACTGAGGCTTTTTAGGTCCAGGACAATATGTATATATATATATATATATATATATATATATATATGTACTGTATATACACATATATACATATATACTTTACTACTATAAGCTGTGTTACTGGGTGGTTACAAGTAGGTGGCGCAACAGACCAACACACTAAACCAAAGCATATTTAATGTTTGTAAATCTCTGATTACATGTCTAATTGTTTTCTTTTTTAAGATATTTAATGTCTCAAAACATTTCTTACATATATAAACTTTAAAGGGCACATCGTGAGACAGTTCTGAATCTTTCAGCCAATGAAAGGGTTATTTTTTATCTCCATTTATCCGATTTAAAAAAAGGTTTTTATTTAAAGCACAAGAGTGTTCAAACTTAAAAACTCTACAATTCTGACATCAGCACAAACACTTCTGTTTGTAGTTTCTCTGAAAAGTCCACACACGGTGTCTCCAACCCCAACACTGGGACAGATTCACTATTTCATCACAGGTTTCATGTGTTTACGAGCCAAACATGAGCAGCTTCATTCAATTACTTTCACCTTTATTTCCCAAACACACCGAGCGTCGGCGATTATTCCTGCAGCTTCACAGTGAGACGCTCATCAGGTCCCACAGGGACACACGGGACGTTTGGCAGACTTTTTTTTCCTTCTGCTCGTTTTTCCCTGATTTAGCACAAATGCGTGCGTGTGTGTGTGTCTGTGTGAGAAAATAATGTGCAGATCAGTTGGTCGACAGCCCGGTGGCTCAGCGGCCTCCACATCTCTGTCCAAACAAACATCGTCCAGCCAAAACACAAAAGTTAGAGGTCAAACTTACATTTAAACACGCAAAAGTTGGGTTTTGTTCGTAAAAAAAAAAAAAATCAACATTATGATTATAAAAACATGTGCGTTGATCTACGTTACATTTTCCAAGGTGAGTTTTAAACAAATTGAGAGAAAAATAACTCCAAAGAATGTAATTTCTACTTTGTCAAATACTAAATAAGACGACTCTGATTGTTAGCTTAGCACACACTGGACACATAGAGCTAGCCTAGCTGAGTCTAAGGTCAACCAAACATCTCGGAAAGTTTTTGTCAATGAGTTAAAAGTATATTCTTTTCTTGAGTGTTAGAAAAGACAAAGTTAGAGGAAGAGCTAGCAGTGGAATTAGCAGAGGAGGATGCAGAATTGTTAGCAAAGGAGCTAACAGCAGAATTAGCAGTTGGGGTTAGCGGAGCAAACTGAGTATCACGTTTCTCACTCTCGTTAATGTAAACAACAATTTATGACAATTGCTTTCGTTGGCGACTAATGTGTTCATGGATTTTTGTCGACAGCGTCACTCATGTTTGTACTCAGTTAGCTTAGCTCAACAAAAACACGTCATTTAAACCACTGTTGTACAAATGTACGACTACAAACAGTTAGCTTAGCTAAGAGGAGAGGAGCTAACATAGCTCCGTGCTACGATCATAAATCAAACTAACATCTCATTATAACATACTGTAATAAGAATGTTATAAATCAACCACACATTTAAGGTAAAGAAAAAAGAATAATAATAATAATGAGATATGTCGGGATAATATATGTTTTGTACGTTTACTTATGCGATTATCTTCTTATATTACAGTCACAGCACTTCTTTAAATGTGAATATGTTGCTTTCGTTGCGCTTTAGTTTCTGGGGGAGAAAAAAAAGACAACATTTGAGGACATCAATTTCTATTTTTCCTTCTACATTTAGTGGAATAGAAGGAAAGTCATTGATTAAGTGACAGACGCAGCCATAAAAAGCTCCGTGTGTTTGTTTTCTCTCTGACTCATCTATAACAGAAACAGAGGGATGGTTTGTTTGTTTGTTTGGTTTTTTACGGGGGCAAAGACTTGAATTCACTGAGACGTTTCTATTTTTACTATTTCTGCTCAAGATTGAATGTGACACATTGTTCCCCATAAAAAAAAAAAATACAGACATTTTGCTTTTAAAAAGGTCTGCAGTTATAGAGTTCATTTCACACAGTACTGTATATAATATATTATATTAAAAATAATATGACCACCTGGTCCAGATGAACCTCCTGACCACCTTCACCTCCGAGCTTTTTAAAAACAGATCCAACAAATTAAACAATTAAAATCTGTTCATACACATTTATGTCTATTTTATCCTTTAAAAACAAACAAAAAGAAGTCATATTTTTATGTCGTGTTAATGGCGTGTAATCTTCTTCACACCTTCCCCTGGATTTTAAAGCTTCAACTGGTGATATTTTTCATAATCGATGAATCTGATGACTCTTTTTCTCAATTCATTGATTGTTTGGTCCATAAAATATCGGAAATGTTTCCTAACCCTTGAAAAAATTATTAATTTTCAGTGATTTCTTTGCAACACGGAGCAAAGAAACCAGAAAATGTTCTTTTTCGTTTGCTTTAAGAAGCTGAAAAATTAGAGCACTGGCTTTAATGTTTCAGAAAAACTGATTGTTCTCGGCATAAATTTATGTTTTCCATCTACAATATCCACTGCCGATTTATTTAAGACTCTTTTTGTATGTTGATTGTATTTTTTTGTCTTTTTTTATTATGTATTATTTGTTCATAACTCGACCTCTTTGCAGACTGGTGAGGTCCTTTGTCATCATGTGATCAATTCTGGTCCTAAATATAACATGAGTTACATTTATATTGAGGTATATGATTTAAACATTATCTTTGTGGGTGGGCGGGACTTCGACGTCGTATTTTATGTGTGAAAAGTGTGATATAAATACAGATTCAGTGATTTACAGCCTTCAAATTCAAAAACATTGGTCATAATTCAATCACAACTCACTAATCAACAATTTATAGTCAAATTATTCACGGGGAGTTTGTTGAAGTGTTTTTTTTGTCTTGTGGTTGTGAAAGAATTCACTTTATTTGAATGCAAAATCTCATAATTATGAGGAGGATTTGACATAAACACAATATCAGACATCGTTTTCACTCAGAAATCAGTGTTTTTTCTTTTTGTTGAGGACATTTGTTGCTTTTTAATCACAGATCTTGTGTAAATTGACTAAAAGTCAGGAACTAAAAACAAAGAAACAAACATGACTTTCCTGAGGCTTTTGTAAACAAAACAACATCAAAGATGCAAATGAAAACAAACTGTGGTCCTGTTAAACTGAATAAATCATCCATTAACAAGTTTCTGCTTCAAGTGATGGATAAAAAACAAAACAAAACAAGTTTCCTTTTAGTGAGTCGGTGTTAATTCATGTGTGAGTGTTTGTCAGCGTCTGCTCCGACAAAAAGAACAAAACGTTTGACTTTCAAGTGTGAATTTGTCAGAGTGGATCTTCACTCGTGACTCAGTCACACGTTTATGGCGAAAGAGAGTTCATCCACATGTCCCTCACTCATTCACTCACAAACACACACAAAAACACAAGTGTGAAATCATCCAAAACAACCGAAACACAAAGAGAAACAGAGAAGGTTCGCGATGATCGTCCTTCACATCTTGTTTGCTTTCCAGGTCAGGTACGAGTTCCAGGCGACGGCGACGACCTGGACCACGGCTAACCTACGAGACACAGGACATTCATGTGTTTTTGTCTCAGTGTTTCATGAAGACTTGACATGTTTGGATTTTATAAAGTAGCGGAACGACAATTAGTCGGCACTGAGGACAAAAAACGACAAACACATTAGTCACCAACGAATGCAATTGTCATAAACTGTTGGTAACGCTGACCCTAACTGCTAAATCTGCTGTTAACTCCACTGCTAATTTCTCTGAAACTCTTCTGCTACCTCCTCTGCTAATTACACTGTTAACTCCTCTGCTAACTCTTCCTCCAACTCCACTGCTAACTCTTGTGCCACCTCCTCTGCTAATTACACTGTTAACTCTCTGCTAACTCTTCCTCCAACCCCACTGCTAACTCTTGTGCCACCTCCTCTGCTAATTACACTGTTAACTCCTCTGCTAACTCTTCCTCCAACTCCACTGCTAACTCACCTTCTCTGCTAATTACACTGTGCGCCACTGCTAACTCTTGTGCCACCTCCTCTGCCTGTGCGCCACTGCTAACTCTTGTGCCACCTTCTCTGCTAATTACACTGTTAACGCCACTGCTAACTCTTGTGCCACCTCCTCTGCTAATTACACTGTTAACTCCTCTGCTAACTCTTCCTCCAACTCCACTGCTAACTCTTGTGCCACCTCCTCTGCTAATTACACTGTTAACGCCACTGCTAACTCTTGTGCCACCTCCTCTGCTAATTACACTGTGCACTGCTAACTCTTGTGCCACCTTCTCTGCTAATTACACTGTGCCACTGCTAACTCTTGTGCCACCTTCTCTGCTAATTACACTGTTAAAGCTGTGCCACCTACACTCTGCTAACTCTTGTGCCACCTTCTCTGCTAATTACACTGTGCCACTGCTAACTCTTGTGCCACCTCCTCTGCTAATTACACTGTTAACGCCACTGCTAACTCTTGTGCCACCTGCTCTGCTAATTACACTGTAACTGCTAACTCTTCCTCCACTCCTGCTAACTCTTGTGCCACCTCCTCTGCTAATTACACTGTTAACTAACTCTTGCTGTGCACCTCCCACCTCTGCTAATTACACTGTGCTAACTCTTGTGCCACCTTCTCTGCTAATTACACTGTGCCACTTAACTCTTGTGCCACCTTCTCTGCTAATTACACTGTGCGCCCACTGCTAACTCTTGTGCCACCTCCTCTGCTAATTACACTGTTAACGCCACTGCTAACTCTTGTGCCACCTTCTCTGCTAATTACACTGTTAACGCCACTGCTAACTCTTGTGCCACCTCCTCTGCTAATTACACTGTTAACGCCACTGCTAACTCTTGTGCCACCTCCTCTGCTAATTACACTGGAGTTAGCAGAGCAGGTAGTTGTGGCAGAGTTAACGTAATTTTCACAGGTGTTAGCAGCGGCGTGAAAAGCTGAATTAGCAGAGGAGTTGGTAGGAGCGTTAGCAGCAAACTCCTGTGAATAATTATAACTCTGCCACTAGCTCCTCTGCTATCTTTTCTGTTAGCTCCTCTGCTAACTAACTCTGCTGAGCTTCTTTTAAATAACTGAAATAAAAAGATAAACGTACCTGTGGTGAAGTGGAACAAAGTAGAAGTTTGCGATCTGCACTGGAGGCCACAACTGAGACACAATTTAAGTTACGTAAAACACAACAATCA